>NW_023469227.1:0-5501 GCF_013731165.1 Rhagoletis pomonella | reverse complement strand
TATATTGTTTTTTCTCACGTCAAATTCCCAGGCGCGCTGAGCGGTGCAAAACAAGCTACTTTTTGAACAGCTAGGAAGCACACAGAAAATGGAAAAAATAATTGGAAAACTATGATTCCTATAGATTTTTGTACCGGCTATCTGCTGGTGTTATTCGTTTTCCAAAAATTTCCCATTTTCACGTTGAAAATTCGAAACGAAAATTAATTTGTAATTTTTCTCAATGATAGCCATTTTTAATATTCTTTTAAGTATACAATTTGCAATATTCTTTTAAGTATACAGTTGACAGCTGTCAAATCAACTGTCAATTTCTCTAAAGCTAAGAAAATCATTTTTAAAAGCCACTTATTAAGTTTTCAAACACGCCAGTCAAGAATTTTATGTCAAAGGTTATGACCGCTGCCAATCGGATTGCCAAATTCTCTAAAACTCAGATTTTTTTTAATGCCACTTATTATTAAATTAAAATTTTGACAGCTGTCAATTTCTCTAGAAATAGGAAATTTACCCAAAAATGAAACCTACTAGAATTTAATACACACTGATCTTGAATTATATATCACGATTAAACCATTTCAGTTAACAACTGTATTTTTTTTAAATAGGAAAATCTTTAAAACTGCCCTTTTTAGGACTTTTTGCAGTTGAGTAGCAAAATATTTTTGCTTGGTATTTTTGATTTATTTTAATAAAGGAAAATATCAAAATTAAATTAATTTAGAATTAAATTATGAAGCAAAAACAGTAATTCTATTTATAAAGGGTGTTTGGCAGACAGTTGAAAAAAATCCAATACGAAATTCGTCATTTCCAAAGTTCAAACCTAAACAACTTTATTTTCCATGTAGAATTTTCAAAAACTTATTCGAAATTTGTAATGAGCGAGCTTAAGAACCTATATATAACAAATTTCATGAAGTCAATAAATTCTTGGAAGCCATATGGGATTCGCTATTTTAAATTTTCGAAAATTGAATTGAGATTTGTTAAGACGCTTCTTATAAATGAGGCCATAACGGCCAGATGAGCCTAGTATGTGCAACAAATTTTTTTTTTAGTAATATGAGAAAGAATTGAATTTTGGGTTTCCGCCTAAAGAAGATGTTGAGGTGTTTTGACCTCCCGATGTTTATGGAGGAACCTTCTAAAAGTGGTGACTGATGGGGAACTTGGTGATCATCTCACCTTCAGTAAATCCGCACTTTGCAAAATCTAAATCCGAGCTAGCGATATGCTTTTATTACCATTTTTCTCCCGCAAAATTAAAGCTCATAGAAAAGTGTTAAGGTTTATCCAAATTACACAGTTATGCACATTCACGCATTCGTAATTGATTTCGGTAGTATCATATTTAGAAAAAATTTGTTTGATTTTCATATAATGATCATATATGATTTTCATATGATAAGCTCTCATTTTCAAAAACATACAATCTTTATTTATGCATGGGTGGGCATATATGTATATACTCCGGTAGCTGCCTTTTTCCAACGATATAATTCAAATAAAACAATAAGAATCTACATGCAACAAAAAGAAAAAAATCGGTACATGATTCTACACTAAATTAACTGGATTAAGCACACAAGTAAAGAAAAAAAAAAATGTTAAGCCATAAAAGAAAACAGGCATAAAAAATAAACACTTGAAATTTACATATGTATGAGTACAAAAGTGGAGCTGATACAAAGTCAATGCAGCAACAGTTCAAAAAAAAAAAAACATGTAAAATAAAACGCAGCTTATAATAACACTAAGTGTATTTCGCTTTAAGCAAATACGCAAATATGCGAGCACGTATTGTATTTGTAATTAATATCTAACCAAAGTCCAACAGCCCGTAGTCTCATCGCGCCGAAAGTAGCGTGGTCGATTGTCCCGGAAAACCGTGATTGCGGGAAATTGATTATCCTGTATGAATTTTATAGTGGCGCGTATCTGCGGGTGTTAAAGAGTTTGACATTTTTTTTTATATTAAAGCGATAAATATTATTTTTTAGCATCTCTTCCAACACTCTTACCTGCATAGTGAAATGCGGCGGCTCGACATCTGGACTCGTCGACAAATGTTGCAATAAGAATTCATCTGTTTGCGAGAGCCACAAATCAGCGCCACGTAACGGATCATAGTTAAAGGGGCCGATGCGTAACATGCCCAGCGATGAGTCGTATATGTCCAGTACCTGCAAAAGAGAGAAGTTATATGTAAGAATATGGCTGTGGTGAATAGAATAGCCTGCGAAAAAAAAAATAAAAATTTAATTTTCACAAAAAACAAAACTAACCGTTTGTGCACCCATAAAATTTCGTGCATCACGCAATTGCCTATCCGGTCCTCGGTCTGGGAATGTTGCTGGGAATATTTCCCCGGTTTTTATATTGACGCCAACCCCATAAATTATCGGGTAGTTTATGTCGCCGCGCAGTATAGTATTCAGCTCACCGACGCAGGCTTGAGTTAGATCGATCTCGAGATGATGTTTGTGGAATGATTCTGAAATATTGGAGAAAATTATTATTTAGTTACATACATATGTACATATGTGTATGTATTAAAGGTTTTTCAGTTAACGAGAGATGTGAGTTAAAAAAAATTTTTTTTCCTTTTTAATCAAAATCGTTAGAGCCTTATATATATACATTAGACTGCATCACCAAAAAAAGTTGCGGATTTTCCGCCGGGATTACAAAATTTATTATATTTTAAGAGGTCCACCAAAATATTTCGGAAAAATATTAAGATTTAAGCGAGCTGGACCGATTTGAAAATACCTCCAAAAAGGAAGTTTTCTATGAATAAAAATAGTTTCTTAAAGAACTTTTTGAAAAAAAGGTATTTTCAAATCGGTCCAGCTCACTTAAATCTTAAAATTTTTGCGAAATATTTTGGTGGACGTCTTAAAATATAATAGATTTTATAATTCCAATGGAAAAATAGTACCGAGTTTTTTTTTGTATGGGGAGTGATGCAGTCTAATATACATAATGCATTGTCGACCAGTCACATAAATCAAAAGAAGAATTTTCCAATGCATCCAATTAGTAGTGTTTCCACAAGGCTCCTCTCTCACGGCCGGTTTAGGATGAGCTGGAATTGCAGGTCTTTAAACTATTATTCCATTCCGGCCTAGTATGGTGATTTACCATTTGTCGAATCTCAACAATGACATCTCTATTGCTGGGCACCTTGATAGGAAGTAAGCGATAGCGCAGGAAGTTGTTTTAAGTTGATGATAATCCATTTCCCCGACTCGGGGTTTATCCAACTCAGGGCAGTCATTTCAGCGATCTAATTCTACCCTACTATCTTTTATTACCTTCTTGTCTATACTCTCCGAGTGTATTTCTGCCATGAAAAAAACTGTTCATTAAAACCATTGCCTTTCGAGGAGAACCTCGGCCAAGCACTAGCAAACTTGTAAGCGTCAAATATTTATTTAAATTTGTAGTTCCAAAAATTTATTTAAAAGAATTACAAAAAATGCTTAATCTCCACGGAAAAAGAGTTGACTTGGGTCACCCGCCAACTGATAAAAAAATATGCGCCAAAAAAAATATCTTCATTTTCCTTATTTCGATAACTTACTAAATATTTATCTGGGTTTCAATGCTTTAAAGTTTATATTAGTATTTTTCCGCTTAAGCCAGTGGAAACCTTTTATTTTCCTCACACAACAATGTCCACTACATACTATTTATTATTATTAAGAGTGTATAAACACATTTGCCACAAAAAAATTCAATTTACTTACGCATTATGCTATAGAAAACGTCTTCGCCATATCCTTGCGGATCTCGGTAGCCACCAATTAATTGTAACTCAATACGTCCTTCCGGATAACCTAAGGCCAACTCTTGAACGCGTGCGACCATTGTGCAAACAGCTTCATCCACACCGGTGCCATCAAAGTGGGCCAAAGCTACAGCGCCTGAACCTATGCAACGGCAGCGACGACAAAGAACACATAAAATACATGTAAGTAAAAAATACTTATTAAGGATCAACGGCAAATAAACATAAGAAATACTTTTGTTACATGAATGGCGAGTATGAAAAGAAAATCATCTTTTACGGCTTTGGTAAAACGAAGCCAATTTGAACAAAGGCAACAAATGCCGTCTAAGACAAGTTAGCTTACACGACCAATATTCATATACATATACATATGTACATAAATACTATATGCACAATGTGCATTTATTGTTGTTGCACTTTACATACCTGAATGCCTGACCATAACTATGATGCACGTTGTGGCATCATCGGCGCCAATAATGTTGATGTTCTTGTCGTGCGGCGCAGCAGCGGCCATTTCACGTTGGCCCACATAGAGTAGTCCCACGGGACCAACGGATTTTGTCGGTATGGAGAGTAGTTGTTGGGCATAATCTCTGTATACAGGGTGTTGCAGGAATAGACTGTTTGTATCCATAGGACAATCGTCCTGCAAAACACCATTCAATACCAGCACCATTTTGTGGTTTTTGTTTTTGTTTTTGTTTTTGATTTTCTTTAATAACTATAAATAATTCTTCAAAGCGACTTTGTTGCTGTTGAGATAGTCGTATTTTCGTTGTTGCACGAGTAAATGTATGAGTAGTAGGTATGTGAGAGAGAGTAGCTCCGTATTTTATTTTTAATTAAATTCAGCTAAAAGGTATTAAATCTGTGGGCGAGATAAAAAGAAATTCGAAATTAATTAAAATAACATTCAGTTTTCATTAGATAGCTGTAAAAGTTTTTTAAATACTAGTACATATGTATGTACAGTCAATAGAGCCACTATATGTAAGTGTACTTGGAAAAAATTCCACACAAGATACAAATGGTACCATGATGTTCAGAAAACTATTTTAATCAAAATAAGAAAATTTTGTTTCTCTCAATTGGACAGGAAATATTTTTAAAATGAATCAATTACCGCACAAATGTAGTATATGGTCGAAGTTTCTTGAAACTTTACACCTACAACGATCACCTCACAGTGATTTCAAAAATGAAATAGTTTTTTTTGTACCGGTTTACAATTATGAAAAAAAGCGGAGTGATCACGGTCATTTCTTTTATTATGGTCATTTCAACTATATGAAAGCTAGTGTTAAGAGAGTTTCCAACTGAAGTGTAATTTTTATAAGCGAGACTTCGATATTTTTCGTATGCGGCCATTGTGGTGCCGTGGTGCAACAAATGCTGCTGGTCCCTTGCTATATGCCAAGTCTAGCCAGATCTAGAAATGAACCTACTACCTCGAACTAACTATGGATCCCGATGAGTATGAGAAATTTACAACACAAGACTATTTCAGCATGCGTAGGTCAGATAAGAAATGGGCTGGTCTCTGGACTGATAAAACTGTCGGGCAGACTCTTATGCGTAGAATGAAAAAATCAACTGGACGTGGTATCAACAAGGAAAATGTATTGGCGAGATGGCTGCTCGGGATGCTAGTCGCCTATGAAGTAATCGAGGTCTTCGAATCATTCTGCGGAGTAAGAGG
>NW_023469226.1:0-5501 GCF_013731165.1 Rhagoletis pomonella | reverse complement strand
TCCTGTCCCCGCTAATGTTTAATTATTACATCTCAAAGCTTCCTCAGCCACCAGAGGGTGTTAATATAGTCTCCTATGCTGAAGATTGTTCGATCATGGCGTCTGGTAATGGAATTGATGACTTGTGCTCGAAAGTAAACGGTTACCTCACCGAACTTTCTCGCTTCTTCTCTGCAAGGAACCATGCCCTGTCCCCTGCGAAGTCTCCGACAACCCTTTTCACCACCTGGACAAAGGAGGTCAGACTGCAACTGGGTATTCAATACCGACGGTGAATTACCCGAAAATCCTCGGAGTTACCTTCGACAGTCTGCTCTCATTCTCGGCGCATACAACCGCAATTGTCAACAAAGTACAGAGCCGCAACAATGTCCTCGGCACCCTGAAATTGTGCATATGGAAACTGTGCATACGAAATAATGCATATGAAAAAAACCGAAATAATGCATATATGCACAGTTTCGGTTGAAAACCGCAATAATGCATATTAGAAAAACCGAAATTATGCATATGCACTCTTTCGTTTGAAAACCGAAATAATGCATATGAAAAAAACCGAAATAATGCATATATGCACAGTTTCGGCTGAAAACCGAAATAATGCATATGAAAAACCCGAATTAATGCATACATGCACACTTTCGTTTGAAAACCGAAATAACGCATATGAGAAAAAAGAAGTAATGCATACATGCACAGTTTCGGTTCAAAACCGAAATAATGCATATGAAAAAAACCGAAATAATGCATATATGCACAGTTTCGGTTCAAAACCGAAATAATGCATATGACAAAAACCGAAGTAATGCATACATGCACAGTTTCGACTCAAAACCGAAGTAATGCGTATGACAAAAACCGAAATAGTGCATACATGAAAACGAACTTCTTTCTGCGTAGGCGGCCTTCGGCCGCGCTTAGGGATTATAACCCTTACTAAGTAGAATTCTCCTTTCTGTGTTGCCGGAAAAGGGGACCGGAAGTATTTTTGCGCAGAACTTCTTTCTGCGTAGGCGGCCTTCGGCCGCGCTTAGGGATTATAACCCTTACTAAGTAGAATTCTCCTTTCTGTGTTGCCGGAAAAGAAGGGCGGAAGTATTTTTGCGCAGAACTTCTCTCTACGTAGGCGGCCTTCGGCCGCGCTTAAGGATTATAACCCTTACTAAGTAGAATTCTCCTTTCTGTGTTGACGGAAAAGGGGGCCGGAAGTACTTTTGCGCAGAACTTCTTTCTGCTTAGGCGGCCTTCGGCCGCGCTTAGGGATTATAACCCTTACTAAGTAGAATTCTCCTTTCTGTGTTGCCGGAAAAGGGGACCGGAAGTATTTTTGCGCAGAACTTCTTTCTGCGTAGGCGGCCTTCGGCCGCGCTTAGGGATTATAACCCTTACTAAGTAGAATTCTCCTTTCTGTGTTGCCGGAAAAGAAGGGCGGAAGTATTTTTGCGCAGAACTTCTCTCTGCGTAGGCGGCCTTCGGCCGCGCTTAGGGATTATAACCTTTACTAAGTAGAATTCTCCTTTCTGTGTTGCCGGAAAAGGGGGCCAGAAGTACTTTTGCGCAGAACTTCTTTCTGTGTAGGCGGCCTTCGGCCGCGCTTAGGGATTATAACCCTTACTAAGTAGAATTCTCCTTTCTGTATTGCCGGAAAAGGGCGGACGTATTTTTGCGCAGAACTTTTCTCTGCGTAGGCGGCTTTCAGCCGCTCTTAGGGATTAAAACCCTTACTAAGTAGATGTAAATAATTCATATTAGAAAAAACGAAATTATCCATATGCACACTTTCGTTAGAAAACCGAAATAATGCATATAACAAAAACCGAAATAATGCATGCATGCACAATTTCAGTTCAAAACCGAAATAATGCATATGGCAAAAACCGAAATAAAGCATACATGCACAGTTTCGGATGAAAACCGAAATAATGCATATGTGAAAGACGAAGGTATGCATACATGCACAGTTTCGGTTGAAAACAGAAATAATGCATATAACAAAAACCGAAATAATGCATGCATGCACAGTTTCGGCTGAAAACCGAAATAATGCATATGAGAAAATACCGAAATTATGCATATGCACTTGGGGCAAAGATAAAGAAACGTTATTGGCAACATACAAGGCAATTGGCCGGCCGGTTCTAAACTATGCAGCGCCCGTATGGTCGCCGAGGACTAGCAGGATGCAGTGGATGAAGCTAAGACCTGCCAAAACACGGCATTACGAACAGCGACAGGATGCCTCCTGATGGCGCCCCAACAACACCTACATGACGAGGCCCAAATGCTACCAGTAAAGGAGCATAACATAATGCTCTGCAAGCAGTTCCCGAACGGAGACCCGCACTACAATAGCCGAACTTCGCTCTGGCTATTGCAGCAGGCTCAACTCTTACCTGAGTAGAATCAACGAGGATGTGCCCAACCAATACCCGGCATGTGGAGAGTCGCCACATGACTCCCGGCACCTCTTCACATGCTCTGAGTACCCCACTCAGCTAACGCCCCTGTTCCTATGGACAGCCCCTGTGGAAGTCGCACACTTCCTGGGCCTCCCCCTACGACAACGTTGATGTATGAACTGCCCCGAACGAGGCTTAATAATCGCTACAACAACAACCACAGAACACACACAACCGCACCACTGGTGCCACTTTAGGGCATGCTCAGGTCTGCGCACCACGCGAGATTGGATGAGGAACTTCGAGGGCCCGTGTTGCGCTGCTCGGTCGCAGATCTCAACTGCGACGCGTCGCGCCATCACCACAGGGCGGCAACCACCTCAGCAGCGCACACAGCCAATGGCGTCACGACCACACACATCCCTCACACCCCGCATCACCCCACGTCTCCCAAACCACATGAAGCTCCTTCAATTTAACTGTAACGGGTTTCAGAGCAGGATCGAGGAGATAACCGTCTTCATGGGAAGGCTTGGCATATTGATTGCTGCGGTCCAAGAGGCGAAGTTGCACAGCAATTCAACACTGTGGAATTGTGCCGGCTACAACGTGCACCGTCAAGATCGCGAGCGAGATAATGGTGGTGGCTTGGCGTTCATCACGCACCACACAGTATCGTCTTATCAAAGCAGACATCGACCGCAGGGACACCACCCTAAATAGTCAGGGCATTGCTATCCGGTCAGGCGATGTTGAGCTCGAAATATTTAACGTTTATATACCCCCTGTCACCTGCTGCCCGGCAGGATATCACCCTGACATAGGTGCGCTCCTCAGAGGTGAAAACCGTATGGTAGTAGGTAACTTTAATGCGCACCACGATCTTTGGCACTCAAGCCTGTCAAACGATCGTAGGGGAACTGACTTGGCTGAGCAGATAGACGATTCGACATTCTGCACAATAAACGACGACGCGCCCACCAGGATTATGGGCAGCTGCTGCAGCTCGCCAGAGATAACAATAGTCCATAGCAGACCATCTGCCCATAGTCATCTCGATCGATAAACCAACCGACTTTGCTTCCGCGGAACACCGGACCTATATCAACATTTCTAAAGCTGATTGGAAAGGCTTCGCGGAATTTACTGAAACACCTTCGCTGCTCTCCCCACACCAACTGACGTCCACCTTGGTGAACGTAAGTTCCGCAGGGCTGTCACCGCTGCTGCAGCTCGCTTCGTACCGGCAGGATGTATTACGGACCCACGTCCAAATTTCCCTGCTGAAGCGCCTGTTCTAGCCGATGAGCGTGATAGCCTTCGTCAGCTCCAGGAGCTCCCCGTATCAGGGATCTCAACGCGAAGATTAGACACCAGTGAACGTACATAAGCGGAAGAAGTGGGAAGAGCATCTGAAGACCTGCAACTTCACCTCTGGTGTGAGTAAGCTTTGGTCAACCGTGAGGTCAATATCCTATCCGACGAAGCACGACGACAGAGTCGAAATTTCTTTCGGCGACCATGCTTCGTCGGACCCGGAGCGAGGCGCGAGCTATTTCAGCCGGCAGTTCATACTGCATCCTCCGCTGGACAAACCCAAGCGTCGAGTGACCAGAAGGCTGCACAAACTGCCAACAACCTGTGCTCCCCTTGCTTTCAGTTGCGGTGAAGTTCAGGTGGCCATCGGGACGGCGAAAGCCGCCAAAGCCATGGGTCCCGACGGAATATGCACGTACCCAACGGAGGTCCTCAATTTGTCTATGGCCACTCTCATCATCCCAGACATCTGGAAGGTGGGGAGAGTGGTCCCACTGCTCAAACCAGGGAAACCTGCCAACAAAGGAGATTCGTATCGGCCGTAACACTCCTTTCCCCTTTAGCGAAGACACTCGAGGCCTTGCTGCTCCCGTATTTCAACAGTACAACAACGGCACTTAACGCCATAAATACTCAGATAACTCGTGGCCTTAACCGTAACCGGCCCTGTGAGAGAACGATTCTAGTAGCGTTGGACTTGTCAAAGGCGTTTGACACCGTCTGACATTCCACGCTGCTAGAAGATATATAGAGGCTTCCTCTCTCCCTCAGAGGCTCAAACGGTGGTCTGCAAATTATCTGAGTGGTCGACAATCGTCGGTAATGTTTAGGGACAAATTGAGTAAACTCAGAAAAATAAAACAGGGGGTTCCACAGGGTGGTGTCCTTACCCCGCTACAGAGGGAGTCTCGATTGTCTCGATTGCTCGATCATGGCGACTGGGAATGGAATTGATGACCTGTGTTCGAAAGTAAACGGATATCTCTCCGAACTTTCTCGGTTCTTCACTGCAAAGTGTCTAGCCCTCTCCCCTACGAAATCCTCTGCGACCCTTTTCACCACCTGGACGAAGGAGGTCAGGCTACCGCTGGGGATTCACGTCGATGACACACCAATTCCGACGGTGAATAACCCCTAAATACTCGGAGTAACATTCGACAGCCTGCTCTCCTTCTCTGCGCACTCAACCGCTATTGTCAATAAAGTACAGAGCCGCAACAAGGTCCTCAAGTCGCTATCCGGCAGTACTTGGGGCGAAGACAAAGAAACGTTGCTGGCAACATACAAGGCAATAGGCCGGCCGGTTTTGAACTACGCAGCGCCAGTGTGGTCGCCAGGGACTAGTAGGATGCAGTGGACGAAGCTACAGACTGTACAGAACACCGCACTCAGGACAGCGACAGGATGCCTCTTGATGTCGCCTGAACACCACCTGCACGGCGAGGCGCAAATGCTCCCTGTAAAGGAGCATAATATAATGCTCTGCAAGCAGTTCCTGATCGGGAGCCACAGAAGTGGGCACCCAAGCAGACAGCTGCTTGCAGAGGAGCCCTCGCCTAGGCACGTCAGGAGGCATCTATATGAACTGACGGACGAAGTCTAGAGGTTCATTAAGCAACCTCTGGACCCGACAGCTTACAGACAGGCCCTGAACGGCATTCACAGGGACTCAGTCTCGAGTTATGTAGACTCTAGACCTGTGAATGCCGTTCTAGGCATACCACCCCCGGACATAGACGAGACGGAGCTTCATCTGCCTCGGGAGACACGCACAACACTCGCACA
>NW_023469225.1:0-5501 GCF_013731165.1 Rhagoletis pomonella | reverse complement strand
CGTCTTTGGCTGTCACAATACGAATCACCTTACCTCTCGGCCAGCAATTCCTTGGCAAATTTTCGTCGACTATGACGACAATATCTCCAACACGTATCGGCGGTACCTTATTAAACCATTTGCTACGTCTAGAGATGATGGGTACGTACTCCTTAACCCATCTGTGCCAGAATCTGTCAGCGAACTTTTGGGTCTGGTACCAACGTTTTCTTAGGTCTAATTCGTCGGTACACACGGGTTTGAAGCCATCCGGCGAACCCAGCAGAAGGTGATTTGGCGTAATAGCATCGTCGTCGTCTGATTCGAGTGAAACGAAAGTTAAGGGGCGTGCATTTATGATGTATTCTACTTCGCATAAGCTACTTTTGAGGCTTTCGTCGTTGAAGTTTGCATACGGCATAATATTGTACAAAACAGATTTGACAGACCGCACGAGCCGTTCCCAAGCCCCTCCCATATGAGGCGCTGCTGGCGGAATGAACTTCCAGCTGATCTGGTCGAATGTTGACATAAGTAGTGAAAAATCTACCTCTTTCATCTCCGCGCATATGATCTTTTTCGCAGCTTTGAAATTCGTGCCGTTATCGGTGAAGATTTGTCGTGGGTAGCCACGGCGAGCTACAAAATTTCTGATCGACATAACGCAAGAACTTGTATCCAGGCTGTGCGCAATTTCCATATGAATAGCGCGCAGTGTTAGACAGGTGAATAAAACACCCCACCGTTTTTCCCGCCTTCTCCCAACGTTCACCAAGAGTGGACCAAAGAAATCGATTCCGACGAAAGTAAAAGGCCTTTCGAAGGCTGCAAGCCTCGCACTTGGCAATACCGCCATTTGTGGCGCATTTGGTTTAGCGGTGTAATTTTTACACTGCTGACAAGATTTGCGGACCTTTCTGTACAAGACTCGTAGTCGAGGTATGTAATATTGTGCGCGTACTGTATTAATGATAGCTTCGTGTATGTGGTGATGGAATTTTTCATGTATCGAGCGAACAATTAAAAATGTAACATGGTGTGAATTTGGTAGCACAATAACGTCCGCACGACTGTTAAGGTGCTCTGCGCGGCTTTTGCTCTTAATTACTCCGCTCTTGTCTAAATATACATTCAAAGAGCCAAGCTGGCTATGCTTACGCGGAGCTTTACCGAGACTCAAGAGGTTTATTTCTTCGCGATATACGCTGTCCTGAGCATATTTTATTATGATTATTTGAGCTCGTTGAATCATTTGAAAATCGATGGCTTTATTAAACTTTTGCGTTTTAGTCGCTGCAAGCAGTTTATTCATATACAGCAAGAACGTCGCAACTGCTCTATATAAGCGCTTCCAATCCGAGAAATATTCTGTGTCCAGCGATAAACTTTTTTGAATTACCCTGTCTATTTGCAGCACGTAACGTTTTAGTTCGACTTGGTCGATTTCGTCGCCTTTGAACTCTTCGCAATGAGGCCACTCATTCGATTGAGATAGTAAAAACTGTGGACCAGAGAACCACATCTTGTAGTTAAGCCGAACTGAACTTTTCGTGGCTAAGTCGGCCGGGTTCTCTTTCGAAGGTACCCAATCCCATTGGGATACGTTTGTGGACTCTAAAATTTCTCCGACTCGATGCATAACATACGGTTTGAAGTTCTTCGGGTCCATTCGCAACCACCTTAGAACCGTCTTCGAGTCCGTCCAAAAATAGTGCTTTGTTATGGGTATGCGTTGAACATTAAGTACTGCACCTGCTAGTCTTACTCCTACGAGCGCGGCCTGAAGCTCTAGTCTAGGTATAGACAATGGCTTTAGAGGCGAGACCTTTGATTTCGCGGCAACGAGTGCAACGGAGATGCCATTAGTATGCTCAACACGCAAAAAGCACACAGCTGAATATGCGTTTTCGCCAGCATCCACAAACATGTGAAGTTGAACCTCCTTCGCATGTTGTAAAAACTCTGAATAGCAGCGAGGAATTTTCGCTGTCTTTATAACTTCATTATTTGACTTCCAATGGCACCATTTTTCATATAAATCTATGCTTAGGGGTTCATCCCATCCAATATCAGATCGCCAAATATCTTGGAGAAGGATTTTAAGCCCTATAGTGAAGCAACTTATAAGTCCGAGCGGGTCAAAAATTGACATGAGTACTTGAAGTATCTCTCTTTTTGTCGGTACGATCGAGTTGTTTACGACATCTCGGCGTAATCGCATAAATCTGCAAATATATCTAAACGAATCGTTAGCTGAATCCCAAAACATACCTAATATTTTTGCCGCAGATCCCCATTCTTTCGGGCCTTGAATTTCTGCCGCATCTCCACGTAGTTGTTCGAGGACGAACTTGGAGTTGGAGGTCCAGCTATGTATGTTAAAACCGGCAGATGCATGAATTTGCTTAACTTGCAGAGCTAATTCTAAAGCTGCTTGCTCGCTGTTTTCACTATCTATAAAATCATCCACATAGTGATGTTTTTGGATCGCTTCTACCGCTCGTGGAAAATCTTCTTCAAAACAGCTCGCATTTTTATCGCGCACAAAATGCGCAATGTAAGGAGCGCAGCTCGTTCCGAACGTCAATGCTCGCATGACGTAAATGTTCGGTTGTTTTGATTCTTCATCGTTGTCCCACCATAAAAATCGCTGAGCATGTCAGTCGCTTTCTCTGACTTTGATACGGTGAAACATCTCGGAGATGTCACCGCATATGGCTACTTTACCTACTCTAAACGCCAACAATATCTCGAACAGTGAATTGAGCATATCTGGACCAGTAAGCAGGAAGTCGTTTAGCGATACCCCTTTGGCCTTCGCTGCAGCGTCCCAAACTAAACGTACCTTTCCCGGTTTATTTGGGTTCGTTACTACGAATATGGGAAGATACCATACCTTTTCCCTTTCCATGTGAAGTTCAGGTGTGCTTAGTTTTTCAGCATAACCTTTTGATACTAGATTGTTAATTTGCTGCTGAATTTCTGCTCTCAAATTTGGATCTCGAGCACACTTCCTCTTGAGACATATGGCTCGGTTAAGCGCGTTTGAGTAACTGTCTGGTAAAGATACATTTAGATCTCGCCATGGCAAACCAATCTCGTAAAAACCATCAACCTTGCGACATGTGGCATTCATTAAGTCTACGGCCGTTTGATCTTCTGCAGATAACAAATTTGATGCGTCCGGTGACTCCAATCTGAAGAACTCCTTTACTCTCTCATGTAATTCTAGGTAGCCCTTCTGGCAGTCACAATAGTGAACGTTGAGTCGGAAGTCAAAAATGTGATCGTTCTGACCGCCTTGAACTGTCCAGCCTAGACGCGTTTTCGAAGCGATTGGCTGCATCCACGCTCCCTCTTTTACTTTTAAAGGAACAGCTAATTTCCAGTTGTCAGCGCCAATGAGTAACGATGGTTTCACTTTATTATAAGATTCGATTGGCAAACCGTTCAAGTGCGGATATTTTTTAGCTATTGTTTCAGCATCGATTGACTGCTCAGGTAAGTCGAGGGCGTTGACAGTATGCACACCATTCAATTTATATGTACGCCTATTGGTAGCATTCGAGATCTTGATTGTTGCTCGCACTGATTCATTTTCGGAGCGTGTCGTGTTACCAGTCCACCGTAGACATATAGGATCATGTGTACCTTTAAGGCCAAGTTCATCAAATAAATTCTTATCGATTAATGTTACTGCTGAACCTTCATCTAAAAAGGCGAAAACTTTTACCATTTTCCCGTTTGCATGTATACAAATTGGGACGATCCTAAAATATGGTTGTTTCCCGACAGCGCTGTGGCTATGGGTGTTTACTTGGGCGTCCGATTGCGGGAGCATATCAGACTTCGTAGCTTGTCGGTTCGAGATTAACGAGACGTTTGTCTTATGAAGTAACTTGTGGTGCTTTATAGTACAGCCGTCTATACCGCACACCTTTTCCACAAAACACCTGCGCTTATGTGTACCCAGGCACTGTCGGCAAAGACTGTTTGATTTTACAGTGTTCCACCGACGATTTAATGGGAGATTTTTAAAAACGATACATTGCGATACATTATGATCGGAACCTTTGCAACAGCAACACAATTTGTTCTTGAAAAGGGTTCTATCAACCTGGTGTACTTCGTCCTGCGACGCAACGGTGTGAGTGTTCATTACTGAACTAATGGGTGATTTTTTAAGAGCTTGATAACTTTTTTTTTAAAAAAAACGCATAAAATTTGCAAAATCTCATCGGTTCTTTATTTGAAACGTTAGATTGGTCCATGACATTTACTTTTTGAAGATAATTTCATTTAAATGTTGACCGCGGCTGCGTCTTAGGTGGTCCATTCGGAAAGTCCAATTTTGGGCAACTTTTTCGAGCATTTCGGCCGGAATAGCCCGAATTTCTTCGGAAATGTTGTCTTCCAAAGCTGGAATAGTTGCTGGCTTATTTCTGTAGACTTTAGACTTGACGTAGCCCCACAAAAAATAGTCTAAAGGCGTCAAATCGCATGATCTTGGTGGCCAACTTACCGGTCCATTTCTTGAGATGAATTGTTCTCCGAAGTTTTCCCTCAAAATGGCCATAGAATCGCGAGCTGTGTGGCATGTAGCGCCATCTTGTTGAAACCACATGTCAACCAAGTTCAGTTCTTCCATTTTTGGCAACAAAAAGTTTGTTAGCATCGAACGATAGCGATCGCCATTCACCGTAACGTTGCGTCCAACAGCATCTTTGAAAAAATACGGTCCAATGATTCCACCAGCGTACAAACCACACCAAACAGTGCATTTTTCGGGATGCATGGGCAGTTCTTGAACGGCTTCTGGTTGCTCTTCACTCCAAATGCGGCAATTTTGCTTATTTACGAAGCCATTCAACCAGAAATGAGCCTCATCGCTGAACAAAATTTGTCGATAAAAAAGTGGATTTTCTGCCAACTTTTCTAGGGCCCATTCACTGAAAATTCGACGTTGTGGCAGATCGTTCGGCTTCAGTTCTTGCACGAGCTGTATTTTATACGGTTTTACACCAAGATCTTTGCGTAAAATCTTCCATGTGGTCGAATAACACAAACCCAATTGCTGCGAACGGCGACGAATCGACATTTCACGGTCTTCAGCAACACTCTCAGAAACAGACGCAATATTCTCTTCTGTACGCACTGTACGCATTCGTGTGGTTGGTTTAATGTCCAATAAAGTAAACTGAGTGCGAAACTTGGTCACAATCGCATTAATTGTTTGCTCACTTGGTCGATTATGTAGACCATAAATCGGACGTAAAGCGCGAAACACATTTCGAACCGAACACTGATTTTGGTAATAAAATTCAATGATTTGCAAGCGTTGCTCGTTAGTAAGTCTATTCATGATGAAATTTCAAAGCATACTGAGCATCTTTCTCTTTGACACCATGTCTGAAATCCCACGTGATCTGTCAAATACTAATGCATGAAAATCCTAACCTCAAAAAAATCACCCGTTACCTCTGGTTGGCGTAAAAGATACGACCATGCTAGCAGCTTCAGCA
>NW_023469224.1:0-5501 GCF_013731165.1 Rhagoletis pomonella | reverse complement strand
CTCCTGCCTATCGTGACTCGGCACAAAAATTTAAAATATTGGTTCCGTACGTCATGCGGACTGCGCCCCTCGTGCGGATGGGCGGGAATGGAGGGTAAAAACCGTTGGGATATTATTATTATTATTATTATAATTAACTGATTCGTCTTCTTCCACAACGGTGTTTATCGACGCATATGTTATTGTTTAAGTGACTTATGCATTTCCCGCTTAAACAAAGAATAGCCAACATACAGACGCACTTGTTTTTAAAGGCACTTCGCTCGTGTTTAATTGGGTATGCATTTTTTATGCAATTCTTAAATATCTCTTGGCTGAACTTAGTGAAGTGATAAGTCGCTGGCATTTTCAGCTATGGTCAACGCTAACCCAGCTTGGCCATTACACGGTGCTTTGAGCATCACCCACACTCCACTCCCGGAGTAATTTTTGGCATGGTATTAAGCTACTGCTTACAAACCACACTGGGGCTCTGCACGAATGCATCCCTGGATAAATCCCAGCTCATTTCCCAGCAGCCTAAGGCAGCTAGAGCACGACTCCTCCAATGGAGTCCCACAATGAATACACGGTGAAACGGTCACATCTTGCGCTACCGCTTCATCAGCCTACCCACCTATCTCTCTCTCTCTCTTTCTCTCTCGCATATCAGGTATATGAAGTGCGTGGCTGACTTCATGTGCACCTATAAACCATACGGACTCATTGAGCTCGATACACAAACACTCGCAAAGGTCCCTACCTCCTCATCTACTCTAACTCGGTGAACGGATGTTACGATTTGAGTCCTGGTCTCCCGCTCTCCCTCAGCTAAACAGTTGTCACTTTGAAGGCCGGATTGAATAACATTAGTGGTGTTCACTAAAGTGACCAAGTGGCCTGGCTGTCTGGTAAAAGAGCAGACCAGCTCAAGCAACGACTGTTGTCAATACCACTCTTATTTAGTTGATGACATCCTTATTCTTCGCAGCAAGAATAGCTCGTTCACTGAGCCTGTAATTAATTTTCTTAATTAAGAAACATTCTTTCCATCAGTTCTCCTTTTGATGTTCCTTAGTTACAAAAGTTATCAGGCAATACAATTCGTCTTAATCTCTCGTTAGCTGGCAGCTTTCCGTTCCCAATGTCCAGTACTTGTCGCGAAAATCCCTCGGCTGCAGTGTATATATGTATGTTCGTCTAGCCACAATGTTGACTATTTCAGGTAAGCATTTATCTAGTGTTAATCAAGAAATTACAGACAATGTTTGCGTAAAATCTCCTGAGGGCAATATCAATACATTCCCGAATGGTTGGACGTTTCCATGCAAATCCCGCGACAATGGATCAAGGACCTCAAGCAATTTTTTATGTGCCATCGTGCACTGATCTCAAATAATTAGTTTAAATTTTTGTACTACTTTTTCCATAGCGGATGTTCTAGAAATATTGCAAGTAGGAGTTTCGATGATTTATATGTTCAATGGCAGCTTAAGAGCTGAATTAGCAATGTTTCCACCTGGTAGCAATTCCAGGCGAAGCGATAGCTAAGGTTATGTAATTGTTTGAACGAACCGTTGCCATAAATAATCAATCTTATTTGGCGCTGTAAACGCCTAAGCCATTTTGGCCGAGGTCGACAAAGAACGCCAGTTGTTTCTCTCTGTGCTAACTGACGACAATGGGAAATGCCCCGTGAAGCCAAGTTCTTATTCACTTGGTCTCTCCCTCTTCCTCTGCTATCACCAGCGGATTGCGAGTTTAATACTTTCAGAACTGGAACGTCGCTTCCCATTCGAACGACGTGGCCAAGCCAGCGGAGCCGCTGTATTTTCATTCAATACACTATGTCCATTTCGTTGTAAAGCTCATACAACTCATCGTTCCATCGTCTGCGGTACTCCCGTCGCCAACGCGCAGAGGCCTGTAAATCTTCCCTAAGATCTTTCTCTCCAATACTTCAAGAGCCGTCTCATCGAATGTTGTCATTGTCTAAGCTTCTGCGCCATATACCAGCATGGGCATGATGAGTGACTTATAGAGTGTGGTTTTTGTACGTCGAGAGAGAACTTTACTCCCGAATTGCCTATTCAGTCCAAAGTTGCATTTGTTGGCTAGAGTGATTCTGCACTGGATTTCCATACTGACATTATTATCGGTGTTAATGCTGGTTCCCAAGTAAACGACATTCTCTACTTTCTCGATATTACAACTGGCAACAGTAATGTGGGTGTCAAGGCGGGACTGCTCTGACTCTTTGCTTGATGGCAGGAGATACTTCGTCTTGTCTTCGTTGATCACCAAACCCAATCTTTACCCAACTTGTAAAAAGCAGGACAGACTTCGACGTTTTTGTTACCGATGATATCGATGTCAGTGGTATACACCAGAAATTACACGCCAGGAGTTCATAATAGTAATAGTAATCATAATCATAATAATATTATCTGATGTTATTCAAAATTTCTTTACTTGCAATATACTTAGGCCAAAACATAGTGGAGCGGCGAGCGAAGAGCATCGAGCAAAGCGTCGATTTCAAACGCATATGTTTCAATGGGATAGCCATATATCTAATACTTCTATATTGATAGTAACGTATCTTCACTATGTGTTTTTATTCCGCAATCAAAGGGAGACAGCCTATCAAATAAATGTTTGCTTGTGTTAGTATAAATGTATATTTGTGAACTATTACAAACAAACCACTGTCAAGTCACTCCAGGAGCGGTTTAAATTACAAGTATTAAAAAAATAGAAACATAAAATAACCAAAAATTTTTCCCTGAACGTGATTGGGCGAGCTTTGTGGTAACCGGCGGATTTGAATAAGCAGCAAGAGATGTATAAGTTACACTTGAGGCGATCACCATAACCATTCTTAAAAGATAGGATGAGAGGATCCGTGCCTTCCTTTCCAGCTCCTTAGCCAGCATGTAGCGTCTGCCCGTTTTCCCTGATACGGCTCGTTTTTAAGTAAACAGTATAACATACTGACGCGTGCAACACGATTCCTTTTTCCTTACTTTTTTGTTCAAAAGTTAAACAAATTTTTTTTTTGGCTTTAATTAAAATTTAATTTTCTAAAATATTGACGATTACTGCACCGCTCCTGATTTTTTATTCTTTTCAAATGTCATTCTGAGTACATCGGTTGGTTGGTTTTCTCGTTCTATCATTACATATCTGCACTCTAATGTTGGCGGATGTACTTTCAACGTACTGCCAATATAGAAGTATTACATATGTATATGGGGAGAGCGTATAGTGAAGAGCAAAGCGTACACACACTTTTTTAATTGAAGCCTTGCTCGATGAAAGCTCTTCGCTTCACTCGCCGCTCCACTATGTTTTGACCTATGGCGCTATGGCGACCGAACGAAATCGTTTATAATTCAAATTTAACTGTTTTATAATGTAAAGGAATGGTGACAACAATTTTAAGTTTTCATTATTTCATTTCACGGGATATTTTTATGTTTTCGTTACGCTTTTTATCATTTCTTCATTTGTATCCGTAACGTTTTATTAATTTTTTTCCATTGCGTAATTTGTATACCAACTTATCACTTCCTTTGATAAGATATCGTAAATTCTCTTTTTTCAAACTGTCCGGATTTGGATAAGTAGAAACATTAAAAAAAAATCTCTAGTTCCCAATCTCTTTCCGTTTCGAACCAGTTATAATACTGCATTTAATTTCAATATTTTCAGTTTATTTTACATATTGCATAATCCTATTTAGAATATTTGCAAATCAAGATTTCTCAAATACCTATCTTTTGGTACCCATATTATAACATCATTTATTTTATCAATTTAATTGAGTTAAATTTTCAAACAGGTAACAAACCTCCTCAAACATATTTTCGGCTGTAAGTCTTCTTAAAACTATTTAGTTTGATACCCACATTGCAATATTTCGTTTATTTACTCAATTTAACTGAGTTACAATTTTAAAATAGGTTGCAACCCCTCTCAAATATATTTCCAGCAGTCATGTTTTTTAGACCTCTTTAATTTGATTCCTATATTGAAATAAGTCATTTATTTTATCGATTAAATTTAGTTAAATTTTCAACAGGTAACAACCCTCCTCAAAAATATATTCGGCTGTAAGCTTTCTTAAAACTCTAAAGTTTAATACCCACATTGCAATATTTCATTTATTTTATCAATTTAACTGAGTTAAAATGTTCAAATAGGTTGCAGCCCTCCTCAAAAATATTTCCAGCAGTCATCTTTTTTAAACCTCTTTAATTTGATACCTATATTGTAATAAATCACTTATTTTACCGATTAAATTTAGTTAAATTTTCAAACAGGTAACAACCCTCATCAAAAATATTTTCGGCTGTAAGCTTTCTTAAAACTCTAAAGTTTAATACCCACATTGCAATATTTCATTTATTTTATCAATTTGACTGAGTTAAAATTTTCAAATAGGTGGCAACCCTCCTCAAAAATATTTCCAGCAGTTATCTTTCTTAAACCTCTTTAATTTAATATCTATATTGTAATATATCATTTAGTTTATCAATTAAATTGCGCTAAATTTTTTAACAGGTGGCAATCCTCCTTTAAAATATTTTCGCCTGTGAGCCTTCTTTAAACACTTTAGTTTTAGTTCAATTTAACTGGGTTAAAACTTTTAAAATAGGCGGCTACCCTCCTAAAAAATATTTCCAGCAGTTATCTTTCGTAAACCTCTTTAATTTAATATCTATATTGTAATATATCATTCAGTTTATCAATTAAATTGCGCAAAATTTTTTAACAGGTGGCAACCCTCCTTTAAAATATTTTCGACTGTAAGCCTTCTTAAAACTCTTTAGTTTGACACCCACATGGCAATATTTTAGTTATTTTATCAATTTGACTGAGTTAAAATTTTCAAATAGGTGACAACACTCCTCAAAAATATTTCCAGCAGTTATCTTTCTTAACCCTCTTTAATTTGATAACAATATTGTAATTTATTTCATCAGTGCAATTTAGTTAAACTTCGAAACAGGTGGCAACCCTAATGATACATATTTTCGGCTGTAAGCCTTCTTAACACTCTTTAATTTGATACCCACATTGCAATATTTCATTTACTTAATCAACTTAACTGAGGTAAAATTCTCAAATAGGTGGCAACCCCCGTCAAAAATACTTCCAGCAACTATCTTTCTTAAACCTCTTTAATTTGATACCCATTTTGCAATAACTTATTTATTTTATCAATATATTTGGGTTTAAAAATGTTCAAATAGGTGGCAACCCTCCAATTTTTTGCGATATCATTGGTTCTGGTATTATACCGAACAATACAAAAAAAAAAATTATTCAAATCGGTTGAGCCGTTCTCGAGTTTTGACGACCGTGACATACGAACACAGCATTTTTATTAATATAGACTAGCTGTACCCTGCCACGCTTTGCTGTGGCATATTCCTGTTATATGGATGGTAAATTATTAACGGAATTTGCTCCATACGTTTCATAAGTGTTTGGTTATGTAATAAATACTTGTGTGC
>NW_023469223.1:0-5502 GCF_013731165.1 Rhagoletis pomonella | reverse complement strand
AAAACTTGATATTTGGCAGACAGCGTGCGTTCGCGCAGTGCATCGAGAAAGTAGCGCCAGTTCTCCTGACGCAATTGGCGCCACCACATTGTGTTGAAGAGATAGGCATAGTCTTTGAGTTCATCATTCAGCGGTTCGCTTTGCAATAAGCTCGAGAAGTGAAATTCATTTGAATTGAAGGGGAACTTCTCAAGTTCTTGTGATATTTCCAACGATTTTTGACTACGAAAATATATATAATTTTTTAATTACCTCATTACAGTAACATACCTACATACATACATAATACTTATGACGTTAGAAATTTCAGTAAGAAAAATATGAAAATATGAATGTATGTATGTAAATATGTCAGTACCCAATAAACATTCGGCTTGGTTAACAATTCGAAAATGATTGGAAAACCTACATTTTTTTTCGAGTCTCACCTTCGATAACGAATGTGAAATAGGTTAGTATTCGGTTCGAGAACTAGGCCATTGTATTTTTCTTTCGTTATGAATTCGAAATCCAGCCCATTATCGACTTATAATTTTAATGAGAGAGAGTGATTATCTTATATTTCCCTTCAAGAATGAGCTGGATTTCACTTTCCCTCTTGTTACTATGGTTACCATTTTTTTTTCGAACCCATCTCAGTGTAATTCCAATATACTATGAACGTTGGAAAACTGAGATTGGTTATGAGTTGGCTCTCTGTTCGATATTCATATTGGATATCGAAGGTCATTTTCGAACGTTTGCCAAAATGTTTATTGGGTAAATAAACGTAGATATTTGCATGCATTCAGTTTAAAGGCAAAATTACTTACTCTATGAAATTGAAATAGTTTTTCAAGCCATTGACTTTTTCAGCCAAATTCACAGGCAATTCGCTCACAGTTTTTAGCTTTGAAATAAATTCAATGAGACGCTGTTAAACCGATGCATTCAAACTAATCTTACCTTATTTGTTATCAAAACTTTTTTATGGTCCGCAATATAGGTGACGAATTTCAATGTTAGCCTTTCCAGGTCATAACAGACGGCAGCTTTGGTGATATCACCAACGGCTGGAAGCTTAACACCGAGTGCATAGCTCATAAAAGATGTACATTTTTGTAATTCTCTGCTGCTTTCGTAAAGACTTAGAGTTGGCTCAGGTGAGCAAAAAACTTTTAAATTACTTTGGACACTTCCTGAAACCCGAATTGAAGTCCCTTCACATAAGAACGTTGCCGTACGTTCTTTTGGGGAAAGATTACCATAGTAATCCCTGAGAATTCAAACATGTTTTACACTATTTAGTTTGTAAATGTAAAAATCGCACCTCTCCACAATTATTCCGTTGGCACAGTAAGCCTGAATAGTTTCACCGTTTTCAAATACCAATATGTTTCCATGTGCTTTGAAAACTATAGTTTTAGATCCAAAATCCTTTGTAAATAAGGGCGACGGTCCGCCAATATTGAGTGTACATGAATGTACATAGGTACATCCTGATAGAATCGCCAAAAAAGGTATTATCTTATTCAACATTGCTATTCCAGTTTAGTTGTTAATGTTGCACGAATTAATTGAAACTGGTTTAAATTCGACTTGATGTAGAACCTTTTATTCATGCGAACAATTATGTGGCACTTTTTATCTTGGTCCTATACCCATACTTACACATGTATGTAAATACATACGATAGTTTTTGATTGCAAACGATTTAAAGAAATGTAGGTAAACATATACCGAGAGTTTATGAATATAAATAAATAATAATTTCATTCGTTACTGATATTTGTAAACTCAGTGCTTCTTGCTGCATACATATGTATAATATTTATATGCAAATTATATGCTCATATGTATGTGCGTTAGGGTGGTTCAAAAACAGTAAAGTCGGAATTGTAATGCTCTCACCCCCTAGGATTGTTCTGTATCGAAAAAAGTATACCCCTATATTTTTTTTTTGTTTTAAATCAAAAAACATTTAGAGGTCGCTCAAAGCGCTCAAAATTCACCATGTATTTTATATGGGGAAGAAACGTTTCGTAGAAATGATATGGAATTCTTGAATATCAATATTTTTTGATCGGAAAACTCTGGTTCTCTTCAAGAGACTTTCAAAAATAGTACCCAATTGTTTATTCAACGCTTTTTTTAAAACTAACGATTTTTTATTGGGCCGCCCATTGCATTTTTCGGGGTTTTTATGGGTTTTTGGCGGACCTATAAATTATAGTTGCGATGAAAAAATGAAACAATGAATGAAAAAAAAAACAGAGTTTTGCGATAGAAAAATATAGATTTTGCTCAGTGTGCATAACATCTACAAATAAAAAACAAAAAAGGTTTTTCTGATAGCGGTCGCCCCTCGGCAGGCAGTGGCAAACCTCCGAGTGTATTTCTGCCATGCAAATAGCTTCCCTAAAAATACAATCGCACTTCAAGGCGCACGCCACAAATCGGAGGAGAAGCTCGGCCAAATCCTAATGCCGTTTTCGGTACCTTGTCTTTGTGTTCTACGCATAAATACTAAGAAGAGGGCAATGAGAAGGCACAATTTTATGTAGAAACGAAACGCCATAATATATTGTGTAAGCGCCAATCTATTATTAACTATTATTATTATGTCCCTAATCACGTGTATTTGTTCAAAAATTTGTTACATGAGTATATGATTTCCCTGCTGAGTATATATATAAATAAGTATGTGTATATAGGTACTTGCTAAGACTCATTTGTTTATTTATGTACTTATGTATATACATAAATGCATATGTATGTATGTACCTGTGTATGTGTTCAAAGAGATATGTATCCCTTAAAATTACTCAGTACTTGTATTTTATACCCAATGCTTATTATTTTAGATATTTGTTTTTTCCTGCTTCAAAGAACCTGCTTCTCTGGTCGCAAGCATCAAAAAACACATTCAAACTTTTTTAAAGTTCATTACATCCTGTTTCTAGGTAAAAAAAAAAATCAATAAATTACTTTGTAATTTTCATTTTGAATAAAGTTTTTTTTTTTGTTACCATAAAAGCGAGCTTCAAAGGAAACATTTTCGATTTTTTTTTAACTGAAAACAGCGTGCAATAAATGTAAGGAACAACATCAAAATATATTTTGCCATTCTTGTGAATATGGAAATTGATTCCATGACGCAAGAATAGCAAAAAAAGGTGTTTAAAAGTTAATCCAATGATACTATTTTTCCTGAATTCTCCACTCCAGCTTTGAAATACCGTTGCATATCTTTCGCTGTCTCTTTCACTATATTTTAAAATAACATACATACATACTTTTTTACTTAGAACATACTATGAAACATTTTTATATGCTTCCGATTTTAAACTATTCGAATTCCTTTCGAGCGCCATTCATCTAGTACGACCTGAATTGTGCTTTCAGCACCCTCAATCAGTCAGTGCCCTTAGATGCGGGTTAAAATTGCCAGTGAATTTAAACTGTACCCTCTGATCCGAAATTGCAGAGATTTTGCATTATTAAAACATCTTAAGTTTTGTAAAGGAATACCTGGTGCATCACTGGCCTACAAAACAGAGAGAGGAGTGTAGTGATGATCTATTTGCTTTAGCTTTCCGATTTCCAATATTATTAATGTGATCTTGTACCCAACCGATGTAGGTAAAAAATTTCGCAGCCAACACTTTAAGTGATCGGTGGCTTTTCGTAACCATTTTGGATCACTGCGATATTTTCTTTAGTGCTAGTAAAAATACAGTTTAACTTCGAATGAATGGAGATGAAATTTGGTATGCAACTAATTACGCAAGAAAGATATCCCCGAACTGTACGAAAAATAAACGAACACATGCATTGCGGATAATATGTAGAGGTAAATCACGGATAATAGAATCATAAAACAATCACGGTTAATATCTAGATAATAATAATAGTTTGGCGCTTACACATATGTTAGTGTATGGCCGAGCTTCTCCTCCGACTTGTGGCGTCACACAAAGCGGAGGGACCTACAGTTTTTTACGCCGACTCCGAACGGTGATTGTATTTTTATGAGAAGCTGTTATGGCAGAAATACACTCAGAAGTTTGCCCCTTCTTCTAAATTTCTTTTGCGATGTTGCTTTGACCAGGGCTTGAACCCAGGCCAGGTGCGGTTAATATCTAGATGTTACAGGTTGATGGGGGTTCGGATAATCGAGCTTTAACTGTATTTGTAATTACCATCTACTTATGTACTTGTAGCATCGTATCGCAATGATTAAGATGTTATTCGAGAGCATTTTAAACGAATAAAAATACCTGAGCAAACATGTGCTGGGTACTAAAACTAAATTGGCTTTTTCCTTTTATATTCGTTTGGCGCCTAATCGTTGCACTCTCGTGCCCCTTATGAACTATTTTATCGCCCTCAGTGCTGAGTTGCAACTATGAAATGATTTTTTCTAAAACCGTTATTACACTGCTTACTTATTTTTCAATAAAAACAATGGACCAGTCGTGAAGGTCAAGGAACATGGATATACTTTGAATATAGTGCTACTAGGATACCGCATGTTTTGTATGAATATACATATGTAGAGTAATTAAAAGCCGAAGACTGAGATGTAGAAAAATCAAAAACCGAAGCATGATCAATGGCGCGCGAGTTCTTTTCTCTTTCATTTTAAATTTATATACATACTTGCATATCGATGGTCATCTGCAATAACGATATAATTAAAAAAAAAATAAAAACTGTTAAGTAAGTAAGTCTAATCCTTACTATTTATTTACCTTAGTAATCCTTACTACTTAGTTTACTTTTGTAAACTGCATGCCCAAGGATGTGCTATAGATTCAGATTAAAAAGTTTGAAACTTTGAAATTTTGACGAAAATTTGGTTAAAGCTTGGACAATATTTTTATAGAAAAATAACAAAAAAGTTCAAATTGAAAAATATTGTGAATTTTTAAAAAGTCTACAAGTGGTCACCTATGTAAGTCACTGTATGTATGTGTGTATATGTATGTATATTTTCGCCTTTTTTCCAGGGAAGTCCTGCTGATTTTTCTTCACTCTAATCTGATCCTTTATCTATCATACGAAAATTAAATTACTATTCAAAAACCCATAAGAATTTGTTTTTATAGACAACTCTTCCCAGAGCCTAAATGCGTTTTACCCCTATCATTTTCTCAGTGTACATACATATGTACATATGCATGCTTACATTCAAACTACTCCAATGCAAATCGAACATTTTAAAAACGAAACATTTTATTAAAACCCCGCAGAGATTAAAGTAGCCATTTAAAAGTGTTGTTTATTTAACTTATGTAATGTTGCGTTTATAGTTAGCTAGATACAATGAATTATGAATTATTTTTTCATTGTTTATTCATCAGAATACCATTCAGGGTCCCTTTCATTTTCGTCCATATTCAAAGATTCTAATGTTCTGCTAATGGTTGTTGATTCAACATTATCATCATATAGAGGAAAATAATCAACAACCTTGGCTACATCCTCGGGACGGCAGCAAAAAGTATAGCCAAGTGAAGG
>NW_023469222.1:0-5502 GCF_013731165.1 Rhagoletis pomonella | reverse complement strand
TTAAAACTTAGTAATGGTAATCGTAATGCTAATGGTAATTGTAATGTAAAAATTGACGTATACCGAGAAAGAAGGAAGCTTAAAACTTAATTTTGATGGTAATGGTAATGGAACATAATTGAGTATTACTCGAGAGAAAGCAGAAAATGTAAAACTTAAGCTTTAGAAGAAGGAGGGTAATGGTAATTATAATGGTAATGGTAATAGTATTGTAATGGTATTAGTAATGGTAATTGCAATGATAATGGTGATAGTAATAGCATTTTAATACTAGGAGTAACGGTAATGTCAAAGGTAATGATAATGGTAAAGAATCGAGTATTGCTCGAAAGAAATCAGGACTTTTAAAACTTAAACTTAAAAAACAGGGTAATGGTAATGGTAATGGAAACATTGATGGTAACGATAGTGGGAAAGATAACAGTCCACTTCCAATGAACAATTATAACAACAAAAACTTAATCAATATTACAAAGTATAGTAGCCAAGCGAGCAAGCATCTCATCAACTCACCAGCATCATGTCCAAAATGCTAAAGCACAATACCAGCGCGGCTGAAAGAAAATGCATCAGCACGATGAGTGTAAATTCCGATGCGAAATCGCTGCACAGATCGATGACTTTGTTGTGGCGTTCAACCAGCACCGCCAAACGACGTTGTTTCCGTAAGTTAAATTCATACTCTCGATGTACATAAATAAATATAATTTTATTGGTACCAAGATGTACTTAAATCAATTCTAACCTGAAGTTCATATGCTTCAGTATAATAGAAGACTGACTTATTTCTATGCTTAATCCTCTATTTATAGGCTGTGGTTTCTTTTGTTTATTGGTTGCTGATAATCTTCAATAGGAATGTTTTGGTTGCTGATAATCTTCAATAGGAATATTTTGGTTGCTGATAATGTTCAATCTTTTATTTGCTGACAATGTTTTGGTTGCTGATAATCTTCAATAGGAATGTTTTGGTTGCTGATAATGTTCAATAGGAATCTTTTATGTAAACTACTGATTCTGTATCATACATTGGATGATGTCATCGGTACAGTAGTGTATTTTCTGTTACACTAACTCTCCCCCCTCTTAAAATTAAATGTCCTCATTTACAATTTGGACTCTAGTAATTTTCGTTTTCTTTCTTCATGGTCTTTTTGACATTGTATTAGTGCTCTTTGATAAAGTATATTCCTTCTCTTGACTCTAAATTCTAATAATAGTTTGGTTATTGTGATTAATAGGGTTATAATTAATATAGTTATAAATGTAGCCTTAATTGGATTTTGTTCAATTG
This sequence comes from Rhagoletis pomonella, assembly GCF_013731165.1. Classification (NCBI taxonomy): domain Eukaryota; kingdom Metazoa; phylum Arthropoda; class Insecta; order Diptera; family Tephritidae; genus Rhagoletis; species Rhagoletis pomonella. The sequence continues at coordinate 4,208 of NW_023469222.1, read as the reverse complement.
GTACAAATATGGATGATATTTCGTCTAGATTATTGAACTTGTATTCTGATTGGATTCTAAGTATTCTAATATATCTAAATTTTCTTTATGCTTTTTATGGAGTATTTTTACCATAGTTTCCTTAATGTTTATATATTCTTCATTATTTAATGTTATATTGGTTTTGAAATAAATTGAAAAATCTCCATCTAAAATCTCGTTGTTTAATATATTTAATCCGCTAATAATAATGTTTCCGTTACCATAATTAATAAAGGGTGGATTCTTTTCTTTTATCATTTTACATTGAGCATTATTTTTCTCTAATATTTGTATTGTACATTCGTCCCTTTTATTCTGCTTACATATAGTTTGATCTATAAAATCTTTACATTTATTGATTCTTACGTATTGATTTCCTTTGCATAAAGCAATATTTTTATCCATAATTAATTTTCCTTTTTTTTGAAGCTAATAAGTGGATGTAGAATTGTTCACATTTTTCTTTGATTTTTGGGTATTTGTAAACTGTTACAAAGTTTTGTTTGAATTTAACAATTTTAATTTCTGCATATTCTAAAATATTTATGGTTAAAACATTTGTTTTTTCTTTCGCAATGATTTCTGTGATTTCTTCTAAGTCTAATGAAGTTGACAGAAAGTTGTTATTTATTGCTAAATTAATTGTAGTTAGGAGAGTATTTAGTTCATTGTAGACTTCTGTGAGTATTAATTTTTCAGAGAAATCCTTGGGGTTTAATTTCTTTAAAATTTTTTCGAAATTACTATTTATTATTTTTTGTTTATTATGTCCCTCAATTAATTGATTGATTCTTGTCTGTATCTCTACTTCATCATCGTGGTCTGGTGTGCCCGTTATCCATTTTAATATTGTCCCTAATGCGTTTAATCCTCTTCTAAATCTATTAACTGGATTTATCTGTTTTATTAATATTTCAATTTTTATACCCGAGCGCACTTGTGCACAAGGGTATAATAATTTTGTTCACATAACGGTTGTTTGTAACAGCCAAAACGAATCGAGATAGATATAGACAAATGTATACATAAATGATCAGGATGAAAAAAGAAATCGATTAAGCCATGCCTGTCTGTCCGTCCGTCTGTCCGTCTGTCCGTCTGCCCGGGTACACGATAACTCGAGTAAAAATTGAGATATCTCAACGAAATTTGGTATGTAGGTTTCCCTTAATCCAAGGTAGGTTGGTATTGAAAATGGGCGAAATCGGACTTTAACCACGCGCACTTCCCATATAACGGTAATTTCCAGAAATACGAAAACTGCGATATTTTAGTAACTACTTTGGATTATTCGCTCAAAATTGATATTTACAATAATTTTTAGACGAAAAAAAAGAATATTATAAATTTTTGGAAAATCGGCGTAGCCACGCCCACTTATGGTTACATGTGTATATCTTGGTAACCACTGCACCAATTTCTTCCAAACTTGGCACAGTTGTTGGCCTTGGTACAGCATAAAAAACCGCCGAAACTTTTTAAAATCGGACAATAAGCACGCCCACATCCCATATAACGGTAATTTAGAGAAACACAAAATCTTCGATAAATCAGTAAATATTGAAGCTAATTTATTCAAAATTGATGCTTGCAACAATTCTTCACCAAGAAATACGTTTATGGTAAAATTTTGGAAAATGGGCGTGGCACCGCCCACTTATGATCACATATATGTATATCGGTAACCGTTCTACTAATTTGTACCAAACTCGGTGTGGTTATTGTGCTTGCCACATATAAGCAAAACGTTGAAAATTATTGAAATCGGACTAAAATAACGGCCGCTTCTCATATAACGGTAAATTTCAGAAATGCTTGAAACTTCAATATTTCGAAATTGAAGGACGCTAATTTACTCAAAATTGATACACACCGGCTTACCATCTAGCGGAAGGTTTCGGAAAGGTGAAAAAACATATATTTAATACTTGCGCCGGGTATTTAATGTTCGGCTCCGCCCGAACTTAGACTTTCTTAATTGTTTGGTGTAATATTTTCATTTTTAGGATTTGAATCTAAATTATATTTTGAGTTTAATATATTTTGGTATGGTGTTAATATTCTAGTTAAATTTGTAATATGATATAAATAATCGTAGCTATATAGCAAATATAAAAGCTGGATTCGTTTCTATTAATATCTAATCTTTTCCTTTCAGGTTTGTAATATTTGTGTCTGAACTAATTCTGTTTATGCACAGCAAGATTATTATTATTATGAGTATCATTTCTAGTTCGTACGGATGTTATCTTTGTGTATTATTCTATTATCAGTTGTTGTGACTGTTCTACCGTTATCCTGTTCAATTATTTTTTTCATGAATCTATCGTGTTTTTTTATTTCTTCGGCTTCTCTTAACGTAAATAATATCTCCTTTCTTGTAAGTAACTTGTTTGTTCGGTGCCTGCTGTTGAGTGATATCTCTTTTTTTATTATATTGAATTCTATTTCTGATGACTTTATAGTCGTATCCTCCTCTGTTGAAAAACACGTCCTCGGGTTTATGTCCTGTGACCGAGTGAATGGTTTTATTGTACTGTCGTACTGCTTCGAATATTACCTCTTCGTGTTTGCCTTTGGTTTCCTTTACTATAAGTTAGTTAGCTCCACTATTGTGCTGTGCGTCCGCTCTACTTGACCGTTCGTTGTCGAATGTTGTGGTGGCACTACTGTGTGCTGTATATGTAGTCGATCGTATGCAGATTTTGCTACTACATTAACGTATGTCGGGTCGTTATCGGTTGTTAGGTTCGTTGCGTATGGGAATATTTGTGATAGTATTTCATTCAAATATATGTATGTGTTTTTCCTATCTGGTATTTTTCTTATATAGCAGATTTTTGAGTATCTGTCTACTGTAGTTATATATATTTGGTTGTCCATAAAAAATGTATCCATGTGTAAATGTGTACCTACTTCATTTGGTATTGGTGTTTTTCCGTAAAGTAATTTATTCGGTCGTCTGTCGTATTTACATGTTTTACATATCTCACATATTTGTGCTGCCTTCTTTGCCATATCTTGCATGTTAGGCCAGTAATAGCTCTCAGAGAGTTATTTTATATTATTTCTATAATTTCTATGTGCTCTTCTGTGTATTTGTTCAACTATCTCATTCTGTTCATTTTCGTCAGTGATGTCTCTGACTAATGCATTTGCTATTACAAAATTAGTTGTTGGGAAAGTTTGTACTAGTGTGCTTTTTATTTGATATAGAATTTCTTCTGTAGTGATTATGGCGTTAATATTGTTTGGGTGTAATACGCCTTTAATATCACTTATCAATTGTTCTATAGTGGTGAAGTATATGGTATGTCTAAATTTTCCGAATATATTTTTACTTTCTATTCTTACTAATCCATTCTTAGTTTTGATAATAATTTGATTATTAAAATGGTTTAAGCTAGTGCCTACCCTTCTTATGGTTTCAGTGGGTGAGCTGAGTTGAGAGTGCTGCGATTCTGAGTCGGTTAATTGATTAATTTGTTGCCGACTTAGTGCGTCTGCAACTATGTTTTGAGAACCTGGTTTGTATACCAATTTGGCACCGTATTCTTCTATTTGGTTTTTCCACCTTTTTAGTTTATTATTACGGTTCTTCCCTGAAATAGAGTAGGTTAAGGACTGATGATCCGTGTAGATTGTAAGGTCTGATCGTCCATATAAATAGTTCCTGAGTTTTTGTAGTGCCCAAATTATGGCTAATAACTCTTTTTCGTTCGTGCTATATTTTTGTTCCGTCTCGCTTAGTGTTCTGGATATAAAACAAATGGGATTTCTACCTTGGGATAACACAGCTCCTATGGCAAAATTACTTGCGTCCGTGGTTAAATCAAAGGGTTTATTGAAATCGGGTTGAAAGAGTTCGACTTGTGCTTGTAATTCCTTTTTTAATATATTCATCGCTTTTAAGGCTTCCTCATCTAATTTTATTTGCATTCTTTCACTTTGATTTTTCTTTACGAGACCGTTTTCTCCTCTTAAAAACAATGTTAGGGGTTTAGTAATCTTGGCGTAGTCTTTGATGAATTTTCTATAATATCCTGCTAGTCCTAAAAATGATCTTAATTCTTTCAGATTCATAGGCACCGGGTAATTTTTTATGGTCTCAATTTTTTGTGGGTCTACGGTTATTCTGTTATGTTTAATAATATGTCCTAAATATTCAGTGCTGTCTTTGAAAAAAT
>NW_023469221.1:0-5504 GCF_013731165.1 Rhagoletis pomonella | reverse complement strand
TGCCTATTTCTCGTTGTTCGCTTTGTGTTGCCGCAGTATTCGCCACACTGCCCTCCACCTAAGTCTGATCGTCCCGATCAGACACACTTGCGGTTCCAAACGCTGCAAGCCTTTCCAAGTGGACCACCTTCATCTTGTTTCTTGGTCTCCCGACGGTCTGGATCCGATACACTACGTCATTTAGCCGTTTTACGACCTTATACGGACCTTCCCAGTTGCATTGTAGTTTTGGGGACAAACCTTTCTTTCGTTGTGGATTGTACAGCAACACCAAATCTCCTTCCTGAAAACCCTCGGAATTCATCGCCTTATCATACCTGGCTTTCATCTTGTCACTCATAATTTGTGTGCGCTGTCTCACAAGAGCATGTATCTCTCTCAGCTCCTCTTCCAGGATGTTTGACGTCTCTTTTCCAATCCTTCTAGCATCACCAGTCACCCCAAACTTCAGATCACTAGGCAAACGGAGCTCACTGCCGAATATTACCCTTGCAGGAGTTTTACCCGTTGTTTCATGCACTGCTGACCGGTACCCCATCAGGAACAAGGGTATGCGGACATCCCAATCTTTTTGATTCTTGTCCACGACCTTCCGCAAATGCTCTTCCAGGGTTCGGTTAAACCGTTCCACCATGCCGTCTGATTGGGGATGAAGAGCCGTCGTTCGAGTTTTCCGGATACCCAGTATCTGGCACATCTCTTGGAACACTGCCGACTCAAAATTTCTTCCCTGGTCAGAGTGCAGCTCTATAGGTACACCGTATCTCGCAACCCAATTGTAGGTGAATACCTCCGCTACTGTTTTAGCTTCCTGGTTTGGAATCGGGTATACCTCCGGCCATTTGCTAAAGTAGTCCATAACCACAAGGACGTATTTGTTTCCCTGTGCGCTCATAGGAAATGGACCGGCTATATCCATGGCAATCCGCTCGAAAGGTGCACCTGAGTTATATTGCTTCATCTGGCCATGACTTCTGGATTTCGGCCCCTTAGCTGCAATACACTCCGCGCAGTTAGCAATCCACTCTGCGACCGATTGCCGACAACCAACCCAATAGAACCTCTGCTTAACCTTCTCCAGGGTCTTTGTGATTCCCAAGTGCCCTCCACTAGGACCATTGTGGAATTCCTTGAGTACATCCGGAATTCTTACCCTTGGAACTACTATCAGGTTGCGGGAGCACTGGCCATCTTCGCTTTCCCATACCCTATGCAAACAGCCAGATATTAATTTTAAGCTGTTCCATTGTGCCCAGTACGCCTTTGCGATGGGGCTTTCCGCTGCCATTTGCTCCTTAGTTGGCCTCCTGTCCACCTCCAGTCCATGCATCAAAAGCTCTAGATCTGGATCTTCCTGCTGACACTTCCGTAGCTGTTCTTCCTTCCACTCTTCCGCTGGTGTTATTGTCGTTAGACGGACGTCTATAATGTCCTCTTTTCCCTCAGCTTTTGAGCAGTGTTTACATTCCAGGCTACATGGTCGGCGGGACATGGCATCAGCATTACCGTGGACACTTCCCTTGCGGTGTTCAATAGCGAAGTCATAACTTTGCAGTCTCTCAATCCATCGAGCTAGCTGTCCTTCTGGATTCTTAAACTGTAGTAGCCACTTCAGCGCTGCATGGTCCGTTCGAACTCGGAAACGTTGCCCATAGAGGTACTTGTGGAAATGTTTGACGCAGTCCACCAACGCTAGTAGTTCTCTCCGAGTTACGCAGTAGTTCCTCTCTGGTTTTCCAATCGACCGGCTATAGTAGGCAACTACCTTCTCCTGCCCATCAATTACCTGCGACAGTACGCCTCCTATGGCATAACCACTAGCATCCGTATCCAAAATAAACGTTGCACCTGGAACGGGATACGCTAGCATAGGTGCAGTACATAGTCGTTCCTTCAGAGTCTGGAAAGCCTCCTCCTGCTCCTTGTTCCACTCGAAGGCTCTATTTTTCCTAGTGAGCTCGTGGAGGCTATTAGCAACGCTGGCGAAATTCGGAACAAATCGGCGGTAGTAGGTGCATAGCCCAAGAAAACTTCGTAGTTCGTGTAGGTTCCTAGGTCTTGGCCAATCCTTTACTGCTTCTATCTTTTCCTTCGCAGTACAGATGCCCTCCGTTGTCACCCTGTGCCCTAAGTAGTTCACCTCCTTCCTGAACAGTGAGCACTTTTTAGGACTTAGCTTCAGACCAGCGCCAGCTATCCTCTGGAAAACTTCTTCCAAATTGTTCAGGTGTTCCTCAAAGCTTTTACCCAATACGATAATGTCGTCTAGATACACCAAACATGTTTTCCAATGCAGTCCTTTGACATCACCGGGAATTGCCACAGACCGTCTCCAACGCTGAAAGCTGTCTTCTCCTTATCCTCGTCACTTACCTCCACTTGCCAATAACCGCTCTTAAGGTCGAGTGTTGAGAACCACTTTGTTCCAGTCAACGAGTCCAGAGTGTCATCGATCCTGGGAAGAGGATAGCTGTCCTTTTTCGTCACATCGTTTAGTTTCCGGTAGTCTACGCAGAACCGCATTTGACCATCCTTCTTCTTCACAAGTACTACCGGCGAACTCCATGGACTCGCTGATGGTTCAATCACACCACTCTCGCTCATTTCGTTTATTATTTGGCTAACAGTTTCACGTTTGGCAAGTGGAACACTCCGAGGAGCTTGACGGATTGGCCTTGCATCGCCAGTATCAATGCGATGTTTCACAACGTTAGTCCTGCCTGGTTTGTCGCCATCCTTGTCGAATATGTTGCAGTATCTTCGGAGAAGTTCCTTAGCCTTGTGCTGGTATTTTTCTTCCAACCCTTCCGTCCATGCATTAATGTCTTCCGCAATGTCATTCTCGCCAATGGAATCGCTTTCAGGTAACTTTTCGCAGTTGAAGATTGCCTCTACCTCTCGACATTGCCCCAGTACAGTTCCTCTTCGGAGTTTGACTGGTGACTTGAACTCATTGAGCACTCGAACTGGGATGCGTCCATCCTTTTGCGTCTTAGCCAAGGTTTTACCAATAAGTACGTCCGGTGTAGAATTTTGTGTTGCTTCAACAACCCACAATTTGTTTGTCCCACAATCTCCATCAATCTTTGCCCACACAACTGCTTCTGACTTCGGTGGAATCTGCTCGCTTTCCTCTAGGATCACTCGCTTGCTGCTGTATGGACCATCATACCCAAACCGAAGGGGCACTTCCATGTTGTTATACGTCATAATCCTGTTCTTCATGTTGATCTTCATACCTTGATCAAGCATGAAGTCTAATCCAATTATGACTTCATCCATAATCGCCGCGACTATGAACTTGTGTAACACCGTCACATTCCCTATTGCGACTTTGCATGTTACCTCCCCTACAACTTGGGTGTCCTCACCAGTTGCTGTCCTCAACCTTGCTCCAGGTAATGGCCTTACCTCTTTAGTGACCAAATCAGATCGAATGATGGAATGTGATGCGCCCGTATCCACAGTTAGTACTCGCTCATGTCCGTCCACATATCCACCAACAGTAACGTTGCTCGCTTTTCTGCCAATTCGCGAGACGGAGATTATGGGGCATTTAATTGCGGGAGCCAGCGCGCGCCCCTTGCTGCTGGCTCGTTTTAGTTTAACGACTGATTGGAGTTGGTTTCGTCTCCTTCAGCCCTGCGTTTGCGTCCTGCTGAATTGTTGTGACCATTGGAACTTGCGCTGCAATCGCGGGCGAAGTGGCCTGACTTTCCACATTTAAAACATTTGCCAGAACCATGCTTTTTCTCGCCCAGCAGTTGGATAATCTTCTTCAGCATTTCATTTGTCTCTTCCGGTGCTTCCACTTCCACACGATGTGCTTTGTAGGCTGGTCTACTTAGGAGCGCCGCCGTTTCACGCGTCTGAGCATACGAGACGGTTTCAGCAAATGTTGCCTTTGGATTCGCGTACGTCTCTCGCTTGGTATACATGTCCCGCATTCCGTTGATGAACCTCTGGATTTTTACTCTTTCAAGGTGCTCACCAGATGCGTCTCCAATTGCCAAATGAGCCAGCCTTTCAATCTCAGAGGCGAATTCCTGTAAAGTCTCGTTGGATTTCTGGCAGCGATTCTCCAGCTCCATCTGGTAAATCTGTCTCCTGTGCTCGCTACCATAACGTCTTTCCACTGCACCCATTAACGCATCGTAACTGTTCCTTTCACAGTCGGGAATAGTCTGCAAGATTTCTGCCGCAGGTCCTTTCAATGCAACGAATAGTGCAGCGGATTTATCCTCCATGCTCCAATGATTTGCTGCAGCCGTTTTTTCGAACTGGAGCTTAAAGACCTGGAAAGGAATCGTGCCGTCAAAGGATGGGGTTTTTACCTTGGGTGCGCTCGTCGAAGTAGCTGGACGATTCAACTGCATATCTCGGAGGCGACCTTCCAACTCTTCTACCTTAGCCTCGACTTTCTCCTGTCTCTCTTCAAGTTTGTCCTGTATTTGTGTAATTTTTTCATCCTGTGCTTCCAGCTGTGATGATATGCGTGCCTCCTGTGCCTGTAGCTGAGTTTCTAACCGGGATGACACCTGCGCTGATACCTCGGAAGATATACGTGTTTCCAAGGCTTGCATCTGTGAGGAAACGTCTGACGACAACTGCGACCTCTGTTCCTGCATCATCTGTGACATGGCAGCCAATAACGTGTTCATGTCCATACCTGTTGATGAACAAGGAGCATTTTGCTGTTCTTCAACCTTCCCGGATGTCTGTTGCACATCCTTTGACGAACATGCAGCCTCATCCTTCTGTTCGTCCTTTGCGGATGTATCGTCGGGTTTACCTTGGAAGTCGTATTTGTCCACGTCGATGCCTTCAGCTTCCATAGCCTCTCGCAACCGGGATAACAATTCCACTTTTCTTCCGGAGGTGGCCAAATTACGCTTTTCCAACTCCTGTTTCAGCTCCTCAATTTTTAAGTCCTGAATTTTCGCCATTTTTAGTAGTTTCTTCTTCGGGATTTATTTAACAATCCCACTTCTGACACCAATTGTTACGATTATCCTTGAACCCTCGTCCGGATTACCCAAATATGCTCGGGCTCGTATCGCTGGATTGTTAAATAAATGCTAACGTTGACCAAATTGTAGTACAATTAACTTTATTGTACAACAAACAATTTACAATACTTGCTAATACAGTAAAAAACACTTTACAATACTTGTTAAAGCAATAACAACGCTTTACTACTTGTTAACACAATTAAACTTATAGCTTGCTTATTCGCCACTCAATTCTCCGCTCACTTTACTTGTAGCTTGCTGACTTGTAACTTCGTAACTAACTCACCTCGTGGTGGCGGCGCCCTTATATACCTGCGCTGGCACTTATGGCAACTCTAGAACATTCTGAAGTTTATCGCTCATTCTCTTTCTCTCGCTGTTCGCAGTGTTCATCCAACTTGACGTTTCTCTTTGTGGAACATTCTACGTCATTCCTCGAACATTCTGCCTATTTCTCGTTGTTCGCTTTGTGTTGCCGCAGTATTCGCCACA
>NW_023469220.1:0-5504 GCF_013731165.1 Rhagoletis pomonella | reverse complement strand
TTTATTATTCTTCTTACTTAGCAAATACAAGCGCTAATATCTAAAGTTAATAAAATTGAATTTTAAAAATTATAAATTAATATCGAATTACTTGTTTTCGTTATTGAAAAGCCACGGAAAACGCTCCGCGCGCTACACCAGAAGGTCCTTCGAGCCGGATTTTCGGCTTAATTTTTCCTTCGAAAAGGAATAAAACACGTGATTATGCTTGGTAATTTGGATAGCATCACATTGGACATGGACCAAACTCCTCCAAATCAAGACACTGGTGCGAGTAACATCCGAGTAAAGGTTATGCAACGAGAACATTTGTGGAGTCGCCTTCAAAGTACACGCAATGAAATCTCCGAATTCCCCAATATGTCCGAGTCAGAGTTGAAGGTCAAAGCGGACATGTTAGAGCGACAGTACAACACTCTCGAAAAAATACAGTCCGCGTTAGAAGAACTAGACGAGTCGCAGTTTGGCTTCAATCATCGAGTAGAATTTGAAGCGGCGTATTTCACCATAAAAAGCGCAATCACCACTAGACTAGCGGCGCCAAATATTGATCACCTAAGCAGCACCCGCATTAACTCTTCGCAAATTCATCGCAAGGTAAACCTGCCAAAATTACAACTATCTAAATTTAGTGGGCGCCACACAGACTGGTTAGATTTTTATAATATGTTCCTCGCATTGGTTCATAATAATGCTGATTTAACTGACATCGAGAGATTTCAGTATTTGCGCTCATGTCTCACAGACGGCGCGGCACGGCTAATTCAGTCATTAGAAGTTACACCAGCCAATTATCAAAGGGCGATTGATCTCATCGTGGGTAGATTTGACAACAAGCGGTTTATATTTCAATCGCATTTATCAACAATTTTTGATGTGCAAAAGGTCACCAAGCCGAGTGTGTCAAGTCTACGCGAATTCATCGATAGCATTAATGCTAATCTGCGCGCCATGCAATCGCTGGCGACCACCATTCAAATTGCTGATGGAATAATTCTTCACCTAGTAACGTCTAAGCTAGACGAAAATACGCGAAGCAAATGGGAAGAAGAAGTGGCTGCTAAATTTGATCGAAAGTCAGTACCCACCTTGCAGCTTCCAACATGGAACGATTTGGCAGATTTTCTCGAACGCCGATGCCAAACGTTCAATATCATTGAATCCAATCAATCAAGCTCAAATCGGTCCGCCAGTCACAAAAATCCTACATCGAAACCATATTCATCGAAACAGCTCTCTTTCACCACCACAACTGCGTCGTCGAAATGCCCACTTTGTGAAACAAGGCCATATCATAACGCATTCAATTGTGCCAAGTTCATGAAAATGGATCCTCTTGAGCGGTACAATTTTATTAAACGGTTAAAATTATGTCTCAATTGCTTTGGTTTCAACCACTCGTCGAATCAATGCCCATCACTTCGTCGGTGCCAGCACTGTCGTGCGAGCCACCACACTTTGCTGCATCGCACATATGGTAGCAAGGCAGACGACAACAACAAAAGGGAAGATGGGAATGCTGAGAAATCAACAACGCTACAGGCTGGTATCGTTACAGGTGAAGTCATTCTCGCTACAGCTCTAGTTCGTTTATGTAACACTGCGGGAAGCTCTCTCATGGCACGTGTGTTGTTGGACTCAGGTTCTCAGCTCCATTTTGTCACCGAAAGAATTGCACAGCATCTTCGGTTACCGCGCAAAAAGCGCAGCATAGAGGTAACGGGCATTGGATCTACAACAACGAAAACGCAGCAAGTATGCTGTGTTGTACTAAAATCGCGCCATACAGCATTTTCGTCGACTTTGGAAGCGGTTATCATACCAACAATAACTTCGTGTCAACCCAGCAATCGTGTCAGCGTTGAGAAATGGAATTTGCCTAACAACATAAAGTTGGCAGATGAACAGTTCTACGAGCCAGCAACGATCGATTGTCTTATTGGAGCAGCGTTGTTTTATGATTTGCTTCTCGTCGGTCAAATCAAGATGCGCAACAATTCGCCGGTTCTGCAGAAAACTAAACTCGGTTGGATAGTTTCTGGTATCGCTAACTCATCTGCACCAATAGCTTCATCACCAAAAACCTCATCGTTGAATAAATCATCGGCCTATATGGCATTTCTCACCATGTCCGAAGAACCAGTTCTCGATCAGCTGTTGCAAACCTTTTGGGCATTGGAAGAACACCACACCAATTCATCAACGTCAGTTTCGGCAGAGGAGCAAGCATGTGAAGATCTCTTTGAAACAACCACAACCAGATGTCCAAAAACCAACCAATTCATCGTTCGCTTACCGTTTAAAGAAGACCCCAGCAGCCTAGGGCAATCATATGAAGCTGCTTTCAAAAGGTTGGTATCTCTTGAGTATAAATTTTCTCGCAATCCCGCACTCGTCAACACATATCGTGAATTCATGAACGAATATATTAACATGGGGCATATGACACTGCTTAATAACCCCGAAGAGGCTCGTAATTTTATCCCCCACCACTGCGTCACAAAGGCGGACAGCAGCACCACAAAACTCCGTGTGGTCTTCGATGCGTCGTGCCGAACTTCGAATGGGAAGTCTTTGAACGACATATTGCTCGTCGGTCCGACGCTACAGGACGATATTTTCACAATCCTGCTTCGCTTTAGAGCTTACAAATACGTGTTAATGGCTGACATCGCTAAAATGTACCGCCAGGTACAAATGAACTCAGCTGACTCTCCTTGGCAGTGCATTTTGTGGCGAGAATCACCGAACACTTCTGTGCAAGTGTACAAGCTGCAGACCGTCACATATGGTACAAGCAGCGCACCATATCTCGCCACAAAGGCTCTACAACAGTTGGCAAAGGACGAGGCAAAATCGCTACCAATTGGTTCAGTTGTTACGCTCAGAGATTTTTACGTCGATAATCTCATGACAGGTGGCGCTACCACTGATGAAGTCGTCGAAATTAAACAGCAAGTTGTTGAGTTGCTTAAACATGGGGGCTTTCCCCTACGAAAATTCGCCACTAATGACAATTCCATCATCTCTGACATTCCTCAAGCTGACCGTGAAGAAATCGTACAACTCGGTGACGTAGACTACATTAAAACACTTGGGTTGAAATGGTCACCATCGAGCGATAACTTCGTGTTCAGCTACACCGAATCATCGTCGTCTTCGAAAACAACAAAAAGAGCGATTTTATCCCAAATTGCAAGCTTCTTGGATCCACTTGGATTATTGAACCCTATAATAGTTTCATGCAAAATATTAATGCAGCATCTATGGGCACTGAAACTAGATTGGGATGAAAGTGTCCCACAAGATGTTTACACCCAATGGCAAGATTTTCGTCGGCATCTATCTCTGGTTCAAAAAATCCAAATTCCAAGGTATGTACCTTTCAACACCGCTACTGAAATTCATGCCTTTGCAGATGCCAGCACGAAGGCTTACGGCGCCTGCATCTACATGGTCACACGCGATTCTAATGGTACGACGTCATCGTTGCTGTCCGCTAAGTCTCGTGTAGCTCCAAAGAAGGAAGTTAGCTTACCTCGACTTGAATTGTGCGCTACATTGCTGCTGGCGGAACTGCTAAAATCAATTATTGACATATTTTCACCAAATCCTGAAGCCATTCATTGCTGGTCAGACTCGACCATCGCGCTATCCTGGATCAAGGGAGAGCCGTCGCGTTGGACAGTATTCGTTGCGAACAGAGTAACCAGAATTCAACAATTAACATCACAATTCAAGTGGCACCATGTAACATCAGCCGACAATCCTGCTGACGTCGTTTCAAGAGGAGCATCGGCTCATGACATAATCGCCAATTCTTTATGGTTTCATGGGCCAAAATTTTTACTGTTGCCTCAAGAGCATTGGCCACGTTCATCGTTTGATATACCTTCTGACATACCTGAACAGCGATGTCAACGATTCGCATTGGTTGCAAAGGAACAATATGATATGATCGCCTCTCACAAACACATAACCAACTTCCAAAAATTTCTTCGGATATTTACGTACGTGAGGTGGATCATTCAACGCAAGCGGGGATTGATGATTACATCCGGCGAAATAGAGGCAACATTAGAAATGGTCTGCAAAAATATTCAGCTATTGTATTTTCGTGACGAGTACCAAAGGATGTTAAAAAATTTACCCCTTCATCGATCGTCAAGGCTTTTACAGCTCGCACCATTTTTGCACAATCAACTAATTCGAGTCGGCGGCAGAATAAAAAATCCTACGTTTGCTTTCAACGCCAAACACCCCATCGTGCTGCCCCATGCTCACCCTTTCATTCACACTCTCATCACTTACTATCATCGGCAACATCTTCATGCAGGCGCTCAAACATTGCAAAATATTCTTCGTGACAAATTTTGGATACTCAACGCAAGAAAGGTCATCAGGCAAGTAATCCACCACTGCATAATTTGTTATCGCCTTCGCCCTGTTGTCACTGAGCAAATAATGGGGGCACTACCTTCGCAACGCATCAGTCCATCACACCCATTTGAGACTACAGGCATTGACTATTGTGGCCCCGTGTTAATGACTCAGAAAATCAGAGGCAGGGCTGCAATAAAAGTGTATATTGCAGTTTTCATCTGTTTTAGCACCAAGGCTATTCACTTAGAGGTAGTGCCTGATTTATCAACGGCAGCATTCATCGCTGCACTTAAACGATTTGTGGCTCGGCGAGGACGATGTCGGCTTATCTACTCCGATAATGCAACTAATTTTCTCGGGGCAAGCCGTGAGTTACGACATCTGCTTGAAGCATTCGTTACACAGCAGCACATAAACTCGGTAGAAAACTTTTGCCGTGAAGAAGGAATCCTGTGGAAGTTTATCCCACCCCGATCACCACATTTTGGTGGTCTGTGGGAGAGCGCGGTGAAAAATGCAAAACATTATCTACGCCGGTCAATTGGAAACCACATACTCTCATATGATGAACTTCATACAGTAGTATGTCAAGCGGAAGCAATGGTAAATAGTCGCCCGTTGATACCGATATCGTCGGATCCTAACGATCTCCAACCACTCACCCCTGCACACTTTTTGATAGGGCGTACCCTCACCGCTATCCCCGAACCACCACCAGAATCTGCTCAACTCAGCCTCCTAAAGCGATATAAAATTGTCCAGTGGATCCAAGTGCAATTTTGGCAACGAGGGCAGCAGGATTATTTGAAGGAGCTGCAGACCAGATGCAAATGGCAATCAGCACAACCCAATCTGAAGGTAAATGATTTAGTATTACTTAAGGATGACCTGGCACCACCACTAAAGTGGCCGATGGGCCGCATCATCGACGTCATGCCAGGTGAAGATGGCAGAGTAAGAGTGGTACAAGTAAAGACCGCAGAGGGAATATATAAGCGCTCTATCACTAAGGTATGCAAACTTCCAACCGAATTTTCACCAACTGCAGAAACCGATTGAAAGCATAGCTTTCAAGGGGGAGGATGGCCGCGCTCCCACCAAAAACTATGTTCACGCCGCCC
>NW_023469219.1:0-5505 GCF_013731165.1 Rhagoletis pomonella | reverse complement strand
ATGGATAAGTAAAATATATTGTAAAATAGTATTTAAGGAAGAATGCTAACAAAATAAATCAATACAATTTACTCCGCTCACACATGCGGTTATAATAAAATTTAAATATTATTATTCTTTACAGTAATAACAAGAGAAAGATGGTTGTATATGTAATTGTACTATTGTTGAGTATCCTGCGGTGGTTGCCGTCCTAAGGCCATGACGAAGTAGGTGAGAACTTCGTTCGCTCCGTTACACAGTGGGGTGGCCTCTACTTCTCAAACTTGAACAGCTTTTGACTCTGGAATTCGACTTAAGCATGGTCCGGGCCTTTTGTGTTCGCGCGGGCGCGTTGCCCTTTCCAGAGGAAGCGCCAGCGGCGCGAGGTTCCTTGTGGGTGCTTAACGGTGAGGCCGTTGGTTGCAGCTCCCTGCTGAGTTGTGGATGTCAACGGTTGTGGTGTTAGCGACAGCGGGGTTGCACGTCATGGCGAGTAATTGGTGTTGGACGTTTGCATCGGGTTGTACTAGCGGCAGATCGCGGAATATTTTAATGTTTAGTATACGTGGTTTGTTGCGAGGCGATGGTGTTACATCAAGGGGCGGTCGCCATGAGGATATTGGCCGCGGTTCGTCTGGCGGCGCTGGTTGTCGCTTGTTGCGTTTTCGTGTTGCCATTCTCCTTGCGCTGTAGGCGCTATTTGTTGGCCAAATCCTTCTATCAGCGAGTAATTCATCTACTTCGTTATTTATTGCCAGCTGCATAGCGGGGTTGCGCGGGCAACAACGTTGTTTCAGTGGCTGGTGGTGCCGGAGCGTGATTATGTGCTCTGCGGCTGTGCTCGGTCCAATGCGTTTTAAAGATATGGTCTTGCGGTGCTCCAGGGAATTTTCTAGCTCCTGGTTCTGCTTCTCGTTAAGGTGCGCTCTCTCCGCTAGACCGCACAGAGCGGGTGTCGCCCCTACCTTTGCTGGTGAAGCCGGAGCCAGTTGCTGGCCATCCAATGTGATGACAATGCCTCGTTTTGCTATGAAGTCCATTCCTAATATTATCCGCTCCGCCAGGTTGGGAATCACTGCAACCGATGTGTGAGTGCACCGACCATTGTATTCGATCCTGACGGGGTAGGCGTGCGCGCTTGCGATTCAAGTTTGATCCGCGAGTTGTGCGTCCTGCTGATTGGGCACGGACCGGATGCTCCGCCGTTCCAAATGCAAGCGCGTGCTCTCGTCCACGTACGTCAGTGTAGCTCCTGTGTCCACCAGCGCCCGTAACTTCAGGCCTTCGATGGTGACGTCGGCGTAGAAGCGGCCGTCGATTCTCAAATTGCAGTGATGTAGCTGGGGCGGTGTGTGAAGTTGTTGCCGTCGGCGCTGCTGATGTTGACTTGTGACACCAGCAATCCCTGGAGAAGATCCCATCCTGTCCGCATCGTGAACAGAATAGCCGCCGCGCGCTGATACAGTGGAAGCGTGTATGTCCGCGCTTCTTACATCGCCAGCAGGTGTTCCTCCAAACATACTGGCGGTCTACGGTGGATAAGCGATGCGCCGCCTGTCGATTCTGCCTGGATTCCTCGTTTTTCAGTAATTCGTAGTCATCGGTGAGCTCCATCAGCTCTTCGATGGTATGGAATTCGTTCATTTTTACGAAGAGTCGGTACTCGACGCGCAGGCCGTCGTAGATGCGCTCCAGATGGTCCTCGTTGCACATCGTTGGGTGTTGCCGGATGAGTGTCTGGACGGCGAGGATGTAGTCCTTGGCCTTTTCCCTATGCAGCTGTTTGCGCTGGTGAATGGTGTCTTCCAGCTGGCTTACATGCCGCTTAGGCAGGAAAAATCTTTCTGCCTCGGTACGCAATCTGGCCCAAGTGGTCATCTGCTGCCTCCGGATGCGAAACCACTGGAGTGCTTTGCCACGTAGAACTTCGGGGAGAGTTGGGAGGAGTTGCTCTGGCACGAGCTGGTAGCATTCTGCCAGCTCCTCAATCGTGTCCAGAAAGTCGTGCAGGGTGTCGCCGTCGGAGTAGTGTACGTCCCAACGACGAACGGTGCTCATCACTTCGGCGTTGCTCATACTGACCCCTTTGTGGACTGCCGGTTTCGCTCCTCAATGGTGTAGAAAGGATTCCCCCAGTTTGATGGCTGGGTGTGATTCTGGTAGCAATTTTGCTATGCTAGCCTCCTCGGCTGCGATCTCCATTTCTAGCTCGCTGAGGAGATTTTCGGTCGACTTTCTGGTTCTCTTTGCTCTGACGAAGTTGCTCAGAGCGCTGCGTAGCTCAGCGACAGTACTTCCTTCCACTGGTAACTGGTGTTGTCTGCACTCTTCAATTAACCTCTCTTTCTTCAGAAGATATATCCAGCCCAGCGAGTCGACGTTCAGCGTCGTGGTGTTGTTTTCGCTCATCCGTGTGTCAGTTGTTGGTTGTGGTGTGTTCGGTGAACCCGCTTCCGCAGTGTTGGTGCTTGTTCAGGTTTTGGCACCATGCGCCTACAGAGCTAGGTCCCTGCTCGGGCGCCATTTATGAGGTGGGTTTTGTCGACGGCTGAGGTACGCTCAGCCGACCCAGGGTACAATGGTGGTCCCACTAACCCCCACCAAATAAAACACAATAGTTAGTGTAATACGGAGAACACACTCACACACACGAGGCGAGATTTGGCCAGAGCGCCGGCAACCTTTCGTCCAAGAAGTGAGAGAGGGGGAGAGTAACAGCGGCTATGGGTCGGTAACGGTGAGAATAACGGCTCGGTATTCGGGTCCTGGATTCCAGCGACTTATCGAAGGCGGCTGGCGGGGAACGTAGTGAGGGGTTGGCCTAGCGAAGGTAGTAGTGGCCCAGCTGGTGGTGACTTACGGTGATAGTGGCGGCGGCCTCCAATGACGGTGACTTGTAGCGGCCTGCAATGTGTGACGATGCATCTATACTCTGTGACAACCCCTCGGCCATGTGGCGTTCTGCGTAAGCGATAGGATTGCGCTCATCTGCCAAAAGGCGACGTACGCGCTCCCTTACCTACGGAGACTGATAGCAGATGAGCACTTGTAGAGAACCTTATACCCGTCGTCGCACAAGTCGGTTGCGAAGTAAGACGAGCTGAAAAAGTTTCAAAAGTTTTTGCGCAAGTGCCCAACGAACTTCCCACGTGTGTTTGGGCGCATGCCTGATTGTGCTTTGCTTTTGCATATTCTATTTTTAGCGCATGCCTGCTTGTGCTTTGCTTTTGCGTATTCTATTTTTAGCGCATGCTGGTATGTGTGTGTATGTGCGCTGTGAATATTCTACCCATATATATGTACATCGTATGTACATGCCTGGTGTATGTGGGTAAGCATATCGTATGTTCATACATATTTACAACGTAGGATAGATTTGTGGTAGGTTGTGGCTGCAAATATTGTAGCGTAGTGAATGCTACGTTACAATTCTTAAAATGCATAAACCTAAAGGTAAATTTTATAGGAAATTAAACTAACAATTTATTAAAACTAGTAGTAACCTCGAAATACGGGTGAGTACTTAGCTCAAAAATTTACTTAAAGAACTTCGTGAAAGACAACAATTAATCTTGTATTGCTAGACACTTGATAACCCAGGATAATTTTTAATTTCTTAAAAGTCATTACCCTACTTCTAAGCTAACCGTCATCTTTAAGGTATAGTCCAACCTTTCACAAAATCTGGTATTAGTCTTAATCTGAAACGCAATAATCATTGAAAATTGGCGGCGTTTATGGTGAAAAGCATTTAATATCACACTTTCAAACTAAAGCTTTCTTAACCCTAGAAGCCTAATCTATTTGGGAGTAACGTAAAGCCTTAACATACGCCGTAGAGGCTTATGTACTTAAAAGATAACCTGTGAGCTAAAATATACTTAGTCCTGCCTTATTTTTTAAATAATATTGTAGTTGTGGGTTTGACTAATAATGAAACATAGTTTTATTAATAAAAACTATAACCACATTTATTTAAAACAACAAAATAAAAATTTAAATTTGTGTTAAAATTAAAAAAAAGACCCATTCCGTATACGCTTCGCAGACGTAGATTATAATTTTTGGGTTAACCCTTTCAGTACAAAAATTCAAAGACTGGTTCTAAAAAATTTTAAATATGTATACCGGCTAATTTTGGATCGTTAATTTTAGAAATCACATACAAAAATGTCTAAAGCTTCGAGGTTATTTTACAACGCTTTTTTATTTTTTGCTTTCGTGAAATATATTTCAAAACTATGAATAATACCTAATAACTTTTCCGAATCTCAATTCCACGGAAATATGGTTAATATTTTTCAATAGATTATATTACTCACGATCGACTTTTCTGCCACTCTTTACTTTTTTGACAAACACGCTTTATAAAATACATATTTTTTGGCTGGGGATTCTTTTCCATTGTGTTGTTTTATTGTTTTATTCTTTTTATAAACATATACTCAAATTGAGATCGGAACATTACCCGCAATTGGAGAATGAAAACTGGCTTTCTGACTTAATGTTCTTTACCGATATGATGGAACATTTGCAAAACTTTAATTTGTCTCTACAAGGGGAGAATAAAGCTGTTTTTGATTTGTCGCAAATTAAGTTTTGAAGCTAAACTACGTCGTTTTATTCGTGATCTCAAAAAAAGAATATTTCATCATTGTCCATGGCTACAAAAAAATATTTCACATGATTTAAAAGCAGATTTTGAAAAAAGATTTGCCGATTTTAAATTATCTAAATGTACGTTTGCATACTTCATAAACCCTTTTTTATGTAACATAATTGAGGATGAATTTACAATATTCGGAATACTCCTTTTTAAGAAAAGTGAAGAAGAGTTGGACTTTTATTTATTTAGTTCTTTTCTGAAAATGACACTACTTTTTTTATGGGTCATGTGTGTCTCGTTAGTATTTTTTGTCGGCATGATGTTGGGATGAATATGTCCCGTTTAGTGTTTGTGGACATTTTCTCATTTTCTTTGGCTTTTACACAAAGTTAATTATTATTTTTATTAAATAATAGAAATAAAAATTAAAATACATATATGTCACACACAAGAAGAAATATTAGCCCAGCGAATGGAGTGTGATGTGTGTGGGGTTTCCTACAGTTTTACGCCGACTCCGAACGGCGATTGTATTTTAATGAGAAGCTGTTTTTCATAGCAGAAATACACTCGGAGGTTTGCCATTGCCTGCCGAGGGGCGACCGCTGTTAAGAAAAAACCTTTTTATACCCGAGCGCACTTGTGCACAAGGGTATATTAATTTTGTTCACATAACGGTTGTTTGTAACAGCCAAAACGAATCGAGATAGATATAGACAAATGTATACATAAATGATCAGGATGAAAAAAGAAATCGATTAAGCCATGTCTGTCTGTCCGTCCCTCTGTCCGTCTGTCCGTCTGTCCGTGTACACGATAACTCGAGCAAAAATTGAAATATCTCAACGAAATTTGGTACGTAGGTTTCCTTTAATCCAAGGTAGGTTGGTATTGAAAATGGGCGAAATCGGACTTTA
>NW_023469218.1:0-5505 GCF_013731165.1 Rhagoletis pomonella | reverse complement strand
AAGAAAATTCGCTTAAGTGCTTTTTTCGGTTAAGTGCACAAGTTTTTCGTGCAAAGAAGGATGGGCAGCTAAGCAAAATATACTGTAGTATTTTTGAATTTCGTGCAATCCGTGCATCGTGCCAGACTTCGAGAATACCCCTATTTCTTTTTGTTATTTATTCTGCATGCTACTACAGAGATGTAAAATTAGGTTTCTGCTGCGCAGCGTCAACTTTTTTTTCACGAGCTTCATCTTTATAAAATAAAGGAAAATCTGAAGATTAATGTATATATGTATGCCACACCAAGAAGCTTACAGTGAGCATGTGCCGATACCGCAGCAAGCAGCATTTTGAAGTGAAAAGAAAAACAGTTGCCAAACGAAATACACGATGTACAGCAGCCGTGCCCAGCGCAGAGCACTTGCTTATGAAGTTCATCCGGCGTGGGCATGCCTGATGTACAGTGTTAGTTTTTTTTGAGCGCAGCGCTGCTTGTACATACATAAAAGCGCAGTTAGTCAACGACGTAGCGTAAACATAGGTCGACGTACGTAGCAGCATATCAAATTTACTGTTGATAGAGAGAGAGAAGCAACGGCAACGTCAACGCCATGCGGTGGTGAGTTTTCGTTAACACGCGAATCCCATAAGGTAGATCGTGCCTGCGTCAACCTACGTCTACGTTACGTCGTTGACTGTTTGAGCTTTAAATTTCGCTTTGGGCGCAGCGCTGCTTGTACATAAATTTCGCTTTGCGCATGCCTGAAGCTGGGTAAGGTTCTTTTTTACCTCGCATTTATTAGCTCGGGATGTAACTATGTAATATTGATGCGCCTAAAAGATGCAGCGATTTCCATTCTCAAGTTACATACCTGATGACAGTACGAATGAGAATTGCTTTAAACTTCCATTCTTAAAGTAATCTGATGACAGTACGAATGGAAATTTTAATAGCGAGGTTTTAGTTTTTATACCCGAGCGCACTTGTGCACAAGGGTATTATAACTTTGTTCACATAACGGTTGTTTGTAACATGCAAAACGAATCGAGATAGATATAGACAAATGTATACATAAATGATCAGGATGAAAAGAGAAATCGATTAAGCGGTGACTGTCTGTCCGTCCGTCCGTCCGTCTGTGCACACGATAACTCGAGTAAAAAATGAGATATCTTAACGAAACTTGGTATGTGCACTTCCTTCGGGCGTAGGACGGATGGTATTGAAAATGGGCAAAATCGGACAATAACCACGCCTACCTCCCATATAACGGTAATTTCCAGAAATACGAAAACTGCGATAGTTTAGTAACTACTGAAGATAATTCACTCAAAATTGATATTTGTAATAAATTTTAGACGAAAAATAAGAATATTAACATTTTTTTGAAAATGGGCGTAGCCACGCCCAGTTATGTTTACATGTGTATGTATATCTTGGTAACCGCTGCACCAATTTCTTCCAAACTTGGCACAGTTTTTCACCTTGGTATAACATACGAAAATTTTTAAAATAGGACAATAATCCCATATAACGGTAATTTAGAGAAATACGAAATCTTCGATAAATCAGTAATTATTGAAGCTAATTTATTCAAAATTGATGCTTGCAACAATTCATTACCAAGAAATACGTTTAGGATAAAATTTTGATAAATGGGCGTGGCACCGCCCACTTATGATCACATATATGTATCTCGGTAACCGTTCTACCAATTTGTACCAAACTCGGTGTGGTTATTGTACTTGCCACATAGAAGCAAAGCGTTGCAAATTATTGAAATCGAACTAAAATTACGGCCGCTTTTCATATAACAGTATATTTCAGAAATGCTTGAAACTTCAATATTTCGAAATTTAAGGACGCCCATAATGGATACACCCCGGTTTACCATGTAGCGGTAGCTTTCGGAAAGGTGAAAAACATATATTTAATACTTGCGCCGGGTATTTAATGTTCGGCTCCGCCCGAACTTAGACTTTTTTACTTGTTTAAACTATAATTTTATTTTTATTTTTGCGCTGTGCTAGCTGAGTATAAAAAGAGAAGAGAATAGAGAGAAATATGTATGTGGTTTGGTGATGCTCTCTAAACACTAACGCGTGAAAGGCAAACTTTCTAGCAATGCGTGGTATTGTTGATCAACTTAATACTTTAATTAAACATGCTTATTATTAAAATTTCATTTTAAAAATACCACTGTGTAGAAATATGTGGTAGAAATATGTCATTTTAAAACTTGAATCATTGAAATCGACACAGTACATCGGTTGTTTTGCTCTCACGTTTCTTCGGGCTTTAATTCTATATATAGTATAGATAAAAGTTTTAATGTGAATGAATTTTTTACTATGTTGTCCTCTGCCGATATTGAATATCATGATAGCTCTGATCCAATACTTTTCGTGAAAAATCCCGTAAAACTGTCAAACAGCAAAATTACTCTCTGAAGTGAGAGTAAAAAGTGAGTAACAACAAAAAGTACGGATGCAAAAAAACCATTTTTCCTGTAAAAACGTCAACCAGTGATTGCTTGACACTTTTCATGATTTTACCAGAAGAAAAAGTTCGGGTAAAATCTTGCAACTTCATTCTCTACACAACTCTCCAAAAGTCGCCCTCGTTTACAGGATTTTGGAGGATTTAGTACGGGAACATTTTTCCTGTAACTTCCTGCAAGTTCGTGTATAATCCTGTAAGTTCATGGAGTACTGGATCAGAGCTGATATCATTATTTGTGGAGATTTTAATATAGTAATACGTATAGCTTCCGATTGTTAGATTATATATCTGGTGTTGGTCTAAAAGTGGGATGGGCAAAACTGCTGTCCCAGTCTTCTCGGTTATTTTATTGTGTCTGACACGTCTTTAGTTTTGAAATTTGACCAAGTATCATTTATCTCGGACCATGATCTTATTTTATGTGCGTTTGATATAGCCAGCATCCTTATTTTCTATCATCTTTGGTTATTTTCAGGGAACGGATTTTATGGTAACTGCATTTTTTTTTTGCTAAAGAGATAGGGTATATTCGATTAACCAGGCGTCAAATATGTGTCAGCTGGGTTTTCACGTGGGACCGCAGACAGAAATGTGTGACGCCGGTCTAACTTAATTAAATTACACCTCCATTCACAGCCATCTGCGATAGCGGGTTGTTGGATACAGTATGGTCTATAGGAAGGTCTGGCACACGTGTGCGACAAGTGGTCTCGGGATTACAGCTACCTTTAAAGTATGAGGTTATGTTTATTTACGTGCACGTGTGAAAGTCTTTACCGACTTAAGAAAGAAAATATTACCCTCATAGTGAAATAAATACTCAGAGGGCAGTAAGTACATATATTTAGGCTTGTTTGAACTTAATAAATTTGAACATAAAGGCCAAGTATTGAGCCATGTTTCTGAGAATTTCACGCCCAAAATAAGCCATAATGCTACTGTGTTTTCACCTAGACTTAATTTTATGTAAGCTTTGTATTTTTGAATAAAACTGAGTTGGATAAAACCCTGAAGTTTAGCCTATCACTTAAATGTGACCCTTGTCTATACCGAAAAATATCTCTATAGACCAGCATCACAAATGTGTGTCAGGCTTAAAACAATTACTTCTATTATGAATTTGAGTTTCTGAGACACCCCATGACAACCAAAACCCACAACACTAGACAAAAGCAAATAAAATTATACCTGGTTTGTGATGACGCACTGCTTAAATACGCTTGGTAGCGAACGTGTTAAGAATGTCCAGGATTTAGCTTTCACTGATTCCATATAAACACATTTGAAGTTGCATTTTTTAAGATCAAAATTAACATTTCTATAATAAATGTATTTTTTGATTATTTTTTAGTTTCTGTCTCTTTTAGTGCCTTATTTTGCATTTTTTGCGAGAATTAAAATAATCGTAATCATAAATAATTTAAGGATTACAATTAAGCAATCACAGTTAAAATGTAATCGTAACCAAAAATTACTCAGCTCTGGTTTATATACAAAGTAGTTTAAAATTTTAATACTAAAATGCAATAAAAACTAAACAAGCTAAATTTTTGGCATTAAAACCATGAAGTTTGAAGGAAAACCGGAACATTTTAAGGCTTAACTGGGACACCGGGACGAACAGGCTAAAACCACGACGTGTCCCGGACAACTGGAACGTATGGCAGCCCTATATTTAAGGCACTTCATGGTCATCTTTTTATTAAAGATAAACAAAAAATTGCATTTATTATGATATAATAAGATAGTACTTTTAACATTTCATTTTTAAAATATTTAAAACGACAAAAGAGTGTCAAAATTTCTTTAAAACCACATGGATGCATGAGGCAGTTACATTGTTTTAAATCCGTAACACCGTAATGATAGACTGTAGTTACAAGTTGTAAATGTTTGTGTATTGAATTCCCCAAAAATTTGAAACCATTCCCCTATTCTCCCGATTAATTGAAATTCGACCAAAATCGGGGAATTCTCCCCCGGTTTATGTGACTGCTTCTGTGTTACTTAAGTGAGTGCCAGATTTACAATCATGAGCGACAGTTTTGTTCCAATTTATCTTTTTTGCGAGTATTGCTACTATATATCTACACATGACAGGACATGAACACGAAGTCTGGTGAATTTTCATTTTTAGCTATTCTCAATGAAAGATGTCACTCTCATTTCTTGTGAGTATTCGCCCTAAGTCTGTTCCAATACCGAGCAGATTTACGAGAGGTCGATCGGATACATACATTGGGGCATGTTCATAGTCGAAATAAAGTCGATTATAAAGTTATTTGCTGCTATTTCGTTGAAAACTTTGACAAAAAGCAGCAACTAACTTTATTGTCGAATTCATTTAGGCTGTGGATACGCATTCTTCAGTTATATGTATATTCCTAACTAAATCCTGAATTACTGGAACACACTAATTGTTTACAGTGAACAGCTGATTCTGAGATTATGCTCTCTATACGAAATATAATTACACCGCGTGTGAAGTGCTGCTTTTCTATGCCCTGCACTGCAATGTTAGTATAACCACCGCTTAATATTGACGTTTGTCTCTTATTTAAAATAAGGATTTTTACCTAAGAGAAAAGTTTAGTTCTATAGTTTTATTAATTTATTTGAACGTTTTATTACACTTATGGGGAAAAGTGATTTTAGTTACTTCAATCAGTGATTTCAAACAGTACGATGCTTAACTTGACTGTGTAGCACGTAATCCTTCTGCTTTGCTTTTCGATACCAATTGCCTCTTTATATTTTTTGTATACGCAAGCGTGACATTATTCGGTCATCATAGTATACTAGCAGACCCGGCGAACTTCGTCCCGCCCAAAATTTTTATATATTTTATTGAAACTTTTTGGTCCAACATTTTCACCAACAATTCACGTTTACAATTTTCATTGGCACATTTGTCTGCTAAGATTAAGGTTTGGTGGTCATTTGCCGCTTTAAATAACCTAAGGAAAGTGTTATATCCGTTCTTGAAATTCTCCAGTTGTGCGGCATTTCATTTTCACTC
>NW_023469217.1:0-5505 GCF_013731165.1 Rhagoletis pomonella | reverse complement strand
ACTGCAATTTTCAAACAGGTGGCAACTCTCTAATTATATTTTCTCCTATATTTCTAGTGAGAGCTTTAGCTATGCATCGGTGAAAACCTCTTTCGATTCAATGCATTAGTTTTCGAGAGGTGTGCGTACAAACATAAAGACAGACAAAGTTCTAAAATTTGTTGATTTGGCTTCTATTGCTCAAATAAAGACCACCATATTAATTTTTATTTAATATTTATACTGTTCAGACATGAGCCTGTTACAGTTTTATTATACATATGTTTGAATAGATACCTCGATAGCAGTGTATCTGGACGATATTGCTCAGAAAATAGGCTGATGTTGCTGCTCTACTAATATTTTATAAACTTGAAAATTATCGAATCAAAGGATAATACAGCAAATGCTTAGCTAAAATATTTTGGATCAATATTAGACAGCCAACTAATTTTCGTAATCATTCTTACTACTTTCGAGTAACCTTCTCAAAATTGGTGGAGGTGTGCTTTCACGAATGGCACTAGAACTATGTACCTTAAAAATTAGTTTAACATCTTTGAGCTAGTGATGCACAACGTCATTAGGTAATACGAATAGTGCTTTTGGTCAGCAATTATGTTGCTAAAGAATTAAATGTTAACATTACTGCGATGTGTCATTTTCTGCAATTCACTCTTTCACTGTTCTGCGAAAAGTAGGAAATTGCAAATTGTAGTGATTAATGTTCAAAAAGTTTATTTTCTTGCATTAAATAGCAATTTTCGCAACATCAACAACAATTTATTTGCATTACTCAGCGTGAAATGTAAAATGCATAATTGCAAAGCAACATATTATTTGTAAGTAAATACATATGTATGTAATATTTCCATTTACAGATATGCACATATAAAAAATATATATGTATAAAATCGGGTATGCAAATGCTTAAAAAAGTTAATATTGGAGTGTGTGTGTGTGTGTGTATACTTACGTACATCCACACAAACATTTTGCATATCTGGTGTTCGCAAAAGTTATGCCAGAGATCATAACGAGCTGAGTGTTTTATGCCTACGCAAAAATTGTCTAAGGCCAGTCACTTAACTCGCATGAACTGTATGAGCTTTTGAGATCTTATGCTTCTTCGTCGTTTTTTATGCGCATGTGCAACAGCTAATTTTGCACGTGTATGAGCATATATGTATGTATGAAAAAACACTTAAATTTATGCATTTGAATGCAATTATGCGTGCAATTAGTCATAATCGCACATTCGGTTTGAAAAAAAGAGGACAAATCGACGGTATTTCGACAAAACCTCATATCTCAGAGACCACTACTACCTTGTATTTCGTAAAGTGTATTCCAAATATGGGTTAAAGCCGTAGTGGTTTATGATATTCTATTCTTAATTAACCGCCGGTTTTACCAGCAATTTAATTGGAAAATTATTTCTTATTTTCTGTCAATTTCCATATAAAATTAAAAAAATTTAAATCATATTTTATTTAAATTGCTTTCGTGAAATTGGCTGTAAAGCTTTAATATTCAAATAAAAAATTTTTTAGAAATTATTTTTTATTATTAGAAGAGATTTTTTTTTAAAGTGTTGCTTAAGAGTGTTTTAAGATACTAGGTTTTGCCAAAGTAACGTCGAAATATACAATTTTTTAAGTTTTTTGGATTAGCCCATAAATAACTTGCCGATGGCAAAACTCTCTATGAATCAATTCTTGCTAATCAATTTCTTAAATTTATAGAACATACATATACATATGTACGTAAAAGATAGCTACTTCGAACATGTCGTCAACCGAGTGGAGGATCGACCTATCTCGGCAGCCAGTTCGAAAACGCCCTATCTCAGAAAACTCTTCAAGAACCCCCTTCTCCAGAATTTAGTTGAAGAACGCCCTATCTCAGCTGCCGATTCAAAAACGGCTTATCTCAGCACATTTTCAATGTTTTCAATCAAATTCTGTAGTAGTGCGTTCTTGAAAAGTTGTCTGAGATAAGGCGTGTTCGATCTGGCTGCCGAGATAGGTCGATCTTCCACTCAGGTATTGATATATTGAATTTTTTCAATATTAAGTGTTTTATAGAAGGTTATGTTAGTTTAGATTTTCTGACATCCTAGTTAATGTGCATACGTATGTGTACTTGAATTTACCTCACGTAGACGGCAATTGGTTCTTATTATCGTCAAGAGTTAGTATGGAGTCATAGTTTTAAATCGTATTCGCGAGAAATCGTTTTCTAAGCTTTGCTAATTTATTGATCATTTCGTCGGCTATAACTCCCATTGAGGGGAAGAACTCCGAGTAAAAAAGATCAATCGCAAAATACTTTATTTTTATACATGAAGCAGACCAGATTATATAAGATCTCGACGGAAGGAGAGCCAATCCCCTTTCTATGCCCTGAAAGATCCTTTATTTCGGTGAGTAGGGATCACTTGCATAAACCATACTTAACCAAATTTGTTGTGACAAGATCGCTTATAATTTTGAAAGTAACTATAGCACCTAACATTACTTTATTACCATTTTCTAGAGGTTAGGCCTCTCTCTAACGGGGAGTTTTCCAAAGTGTTATTAAAGTGTTTATTAAAATTGTACTGTCGCAGATGGAATTGTGGAAGTCCAACAGTTTCACTTCCGTTAGCTCTGCTCAGCTGCTGAAAAATCAAAATCTGAATTGCTTGAGTTGCCTTGTCTGCAGAGCTTTTTCTCATCCTGACTAGCACAGTGTCCTGTGATGACTCCGATAACAATTTTTACTGCAGATTTGTCCAAAGTCATACTTAGTTCGTTTCTTGATTAGCCTCTGCCCTAAAGACCATGAGGCGTGAGGTAATCTCGATTGCTGCAGAAGCCATTTGTTAGGGCTCTTACCTCATCAATTTTCCTCAGTAGATCACTTATAAATACTTGAAGGGAGTTACTCGGCAATTTCGTTCCCATTGATTTGCGATGCGCAACATCGACTTCACCAACCACTTTTTATAAGACAGACAGCCTCTTCTAAGGTAGAGATATCCGTCTGAAAGACACTGCAGTTGTTAGGCAGGCGATATGATTGCCTTATCTGTACGCTATCGAATAGAGACCCGCGCCGACTGTTATTTCCGTCTTCGAGCCATCGGTGTAGATGGTAATACCATCAGTTCCCAAAAATAAGCTAGTGTAGCATTCTTCTCTAGTTAGAAACTGTATAAAAAATCCTGTAGTGGTGGTCATGTAAGTCTGTTCTTATCCCGTTATACAGCCATTTCTTAGTTCATTCATAGTTGCTGCATGTACATATTGTGCCAGATTCCACAATTTTGATTCCGGCCTTCGGAGATCCGCTTATATTACAAAGACCGCATTAGACCGCTCTAAGGACACAGAACATAACGCGGGTAACGCGGGTCTCCTGCGAAACTTAACTCTGCCTTCAGTTATGGGTTCAACTTTTTCAACCGTGGTCCTGGAATCTCTGCTTTTAGGAGGAACTCCGCTTCATATTCAAACAGCAACAGTCTGGAGTGAGCTGTAAATGATAATATAAGACGTTACTTGTCGTAAGGACAATTATTAGACAGGTATTTGGAAAACAAAATCCTGTGGGTAGAAATATTGTAGCTCTCTGGCTCTTTGTTGAAAGAAATCTGTGTAATTGCCAGAAAGCCTTCAGAGTTTTAAGTCCACATAGAGATACCAGCAATTTTTATCTGAGCCATAACCAACCTTGAAAGGTGTCTCAGAGAAACTTTCTTAGTTATCTTTTCAGCTAGTCGTCTATCAGCTTCTCCCCAACGGGATGATTATCTCCAAGCTCGTCAAGGTTTTTTGGTACTCTCAGTTCTTATCGTCCATGAAAGATGTAATACTAGGCTGGGTAACAGTGCACCTAGAGAGGCCAGGCTCATTGGTTATCGGTAAATAGGACATCCATCTCTTAAACAAAGCTTACATGAGGTTGCTCGCTAGTTATTAGCTGGTCATACACATAGAGGCAGAATGTCGACTTTGCTTTAGGATTGGCGTGGCAACAATACATCCTTTTCGACAGTGCAGTGCGAACCAGACAAAAACGCATGTATTTTAAAGCATTACAGCCGTTTACTTAAGCACAGGGAAATTGCCTACCAATAGCACCGCAATTAATGGTCCGAGGTATTTCTCACGTATTCTCGATGCGAGAAGTAGATTTTTTGTTGACATTTCACTGTAATACCATGTTCTGACCGACATCGAAAACATGTTTTCGTTGCTAAAACTAGTTTTCGACCTAAAACATGTGTTTTCGTCCATGTAAAATCTGTCAAACGGAAACCAGTTTTCGCTGAAAACTACTTGAAAACTCACGTTCCACTCATTCCAATCGGTGTCTTCACTAGTTTTTTTTTGATTATTTATCGAAGTGGAAGTATTATTTTATCATCTTTAATATGCTATTTCGTATTTATTGTTAACTGGCTGGCCAAAGTAAAATAAGAATGAAAGTAAGAGGTTGCTAATGAAAAGAAAATGCGGGAAAAGCATTTTGGTTTTGTTTTTGTGTAGCAAAACTGCAATGAGGATATAAGAAATGTCAACGAAAACACTAACAGCCGGTGTGAACAGCCTTCAACCCACAATTCCAAAACTCGTTTTCAAAGTGTTTTCATTGTCGGTCAGAACATGGTATAAGGCAAAATCAACTTTTTTTCTGGGTATTGGGCCAAACTAATTTTTTTAAGAGATTTAGTCATAGGTATACAAATATGCATATCAAAGGAAAGTAGGTTTAATCACCTTAACAACGATGCTAATTTTTTAAAAATCAGTGAGACATTTTTTTGTTTAAAATATTTTTTTTATACAAAAGCAGCTATTTTTTCTTTAAATGTGTTTTTTCTCAAATTTTTATATACGAAGTATACAAATATGCATATCATAAGAAAGGGGGTTAAATCACCTTTACAACGATATGACTTTTTTAAAAATCAGTTCAAAATTTTCTGAAATATTAAGTTTTAAATTTTTCGAAGATCTGACCTTTGACCCGTTATAGCACCTTTAATATAAGTTTTCACAAAAAAATTTATACACCATATAGATACGAGAAAAAGGCAGACCACGTCTGTATTTTTACTTTGTTTGGTTTTTACATGCAATAATTAAAAATAAATGTTTACCAAAGGTCCAATTTCGTACTTCGATGGCCCATATCTCGATTTCGGAAGCTAACTTCGAAAAACGGAGAACTTACTTTTTTTACTTATGACTCTTAAAAAAAAAGTTGGTTTGGTCCAACACCAACCCGAATGCTGTACAGTTTTAGGAAAAAAAAATTAAATTTTTGAAATTCCTATTCCTTGTGGGTCTTATTTACCATAAAGCGTGCCCACCGCTGGTATATAACGACTGCTATCTGTCGAGCTATCGTACGGCTAAATGGGCACTATTGTGTATGTGACACTTAAACCAGGAAGTTCAAATCTTTGCCATTTTTCGTGAGTGAGCGAAAATATTTATTACTAAAATTTTTAGTTAGAAAAAATTACATTCATAT
>NW_023469216.1:0-5505 GCF_013731165.1 Rhagoletis pomonella | reverse complement strand
GGACTGAGTATACAATTGGGGAGTAAAGTCCTTTCTCGACGTACAAAAACCGCACTCTATAAGTCACTCATCATGCCCGAGCTGTTATATGCCGCAGAAGCTTAGACAATGACAACATTTTATGAGGCGGCTCTTGGAGTATTCGAGAGAAAGATCTTACGAAAGATATACAGGCTTCTACGCATAGGCGACGGGGGTTACTTTACAACTGTACAACTAAATGTACATAGTGCAACGAATGAATATAGAGCGGCTCCGCTGGCTTAGACATGTCGTTCAATAGGAACCGAAGTTTCAGGTGTAAAAGAATTCAAATCGCAAGGCGATGGTGGTAGCAGACGAAGAGGAAGCACCCATTGCAATGGAGAGACCAAGTTGGTACAGAGAGAAGTGACTGGCTTTCTTTGTGGAGCTCGGCCAAAATGCCTTAGGCGGTTACAAAGCCAAAGTAGAAGGAGAATATGCAAATGATAAATGACGGAGTTGGGGACCATTTTCTTGGATGCGCCAGGAGGAACTAGGAAAATATTCCTTATCAGATGGATTCTGGCAACGGTTCGATCAAAAAATTACATTACCTTCGCTATCGCTTCGTCTGGAATTGCTGCGACATTATTAACAGGTGGAAACATTGCCAATTCAGCTCTTTAGCTGCCATTGAACATACAAATCATCGAAACTCCCACGTGCAATATTTTCAGAGCATCCGGTATGGAAAAAGTTTACCAAAAAATTAAATTCATTGTTTGGGATGAGTGCACCATAGCACATAAAAAATCGTTTGAGGCTTTCGATCCATTGTTGCGGGATTTGCGTGGAAACGTTCAACCATTCGGGAATGCACTGATATTGCTCGAAGGAGATTTTACGAAAACATTGTATTCGCGCGACAATATCTGGACATTGGGAACGCAAAGCTGCCAGTCAATGAGAGATTAAGACGAATTTTATGGCCTGATAATTTTTGTAAATTAGAAACATCGAAAGGAGAACTGATCGAAAGAATGTTTCTTTATTAAGAAAATTAATTTTAGGAATCACGATTGGCTCAGTGAATAAGGAGGTCTATCAACTAAATAATAGTGGTATTGACAACAGTTCTTGCTTGAGCTGATCAGCTTTTTTACCAGACTGCCAGACCACTTGCTCACTTTGGTGAATACCACTAATGTTATTCAATCCAGCATTCAACGTGAGGAAATAGCATATACGTCGATAAACACCGTTGTAGAAAAAGACCATCCAACGAAATTTTTGAACTCTATTGATCTTCCAGGGAGACCCCACATTCCGAAATTGAAAATAGGTGTGCCAATTATCATTTTGCGGAATATTAATCAGCGAAAACTCTGCAACGGAATGCGACTCGCAGTTAAGAAATTGATGAAGAACGTAATGTAAGCAAAGATTTTAACGTGGCCTTTCAAAGGTGAAGAATTTCCATGATTCCATTTAATGATTATGATTCAATTTAAAAGATTGCAATTTCCAATTCGATTGACATTCGGAATCATAATCAATAATGCTCCAGGTCGAACTTTTGCCATTGTCGGCAAACAAGATATCCTTGATACCTATGCAGAGAATGGAAAAATAACAAATATTGTGTGCACACGAGTACTTATTACATAACCAAACACATATGAAACGTATGCTTTGTTTCGTTAATGATTTATCGTCCATATAACAGAAATATGCCACAGCAAAGCGTGGCAGGGTACAGCTAGTATGTACATAAGTATGTTCAAATTAGAATTGAATTTTCCAACGCTGTAGTGGCATGCACAAACAGCACCAAATCAATGATGTGCATATGTATCAGGGTTGTTGCGAATATTCGCATTCGCATTCGCAACCGCGGAGCTTCCGTATTAATTTTAACATTCGCATTCGCTTTCGCATTCGCAAAAATCAATGCGGAGATTTTGCGAATGCGAATGTTGTGCAAGTGCACCAATAAACCGTATATATGGTAAGCAAAATGACAAATTGTAGCCAATATTTTTTGCCTGTGGCCGTGGGAGTATTTGTGTAACAAAACTGGTCAAATGCATATTTATCAACTTTGATAAATATGTCTTTAAATATATTATTTCTTCAGCTATATAACCTAGCTATCAATGGGCAGTCATACAAGTCCTAACTTCTGCTTGACCTTTGGCATAGTCTTCTTAACAATATTTTTTTTTTCTGTGCTGTAAATACCTGCATTGGTTTCTTTCTTTATTATGATTTTTTTTTGACCAATCCTAAAAAAACTACTAGACACAAAAGAAGAAAGTGTGCACTGTAATTCTTAACCAAATTTTCGTGATTTGCTTTTGATGTTACACATATTCGTCTCAATAATTTCAAATGGGGCTCTTTGCGGAATTTATTTTTAGCAAAAATTTTAAATACATTAATTTTGTTCACTTGTCGGGCAATATTTTTTTCATAGGGATATACATTGGATCCTTGGGTAAAAACTTCTGTGGTAAAACAGTCCCTTCTTTGCTATTTAAAGTCAAAGAGTAAGCTCGTTCAGTAGGGATTTCCAGCAGAAATGATCAACGTCTGGCTATAAAGAATGATCAACGTCTGGCTATAAAGAGAATAGATGCTCAAATAATTAAAAAACTATAGGTCTGACCTTTAATAAGAAAACAGTTACGTAACTATCTGAGATTCAAAAGCTTATAAACACCGGGTGGCTTTTTAAAAAAAAATAACAATATTCTGATCCGATTCGGCTGGCAGCCACGACTTTGAAAACATAATTTTTTTCAAAATTTTCATTCCTGGGAAATAATAATTTATTTTCCATATCCACCTATTTAGCTCACAATAAGCATAAATTGTTCAAACCGGTCGCAGAAGAAAGTATTAAAAATGAATTACAAAAACTAAAATCGGAAGACGCTGATGAAGTTACAGATGAAGAATTCTTTTTAAAAAGCTTTAGAAAAACCTGACACATCTGGTTTGGCTTGTAAGCGCTGTTTAAACAGCGATCTCGCCATTATGCTAGATTCTAATTGTTTCTTAAAAATACTTGACATCCGCATTCGCATCCGCATCCGCGGATGTTAGCTGTTAGATATTCGCATCCGCGGATGTCTAAAATTCCACATTCGCAACATCCCTAATATGTATGTCTATTTGCTGGGCTTCATGGGAATTCGGCACATTGTTTTCGCTAGGGCAATGGCCCGTAATCGCAGAGTAGTAGCGGCGGCGCGAAATGAAACGATGCCTGCAATCGGAATTAGGTCTGCGTTTGTTTATCGACCTCAAATCAATTATATAGGTGATTTTTACAAGAAAAGTGTATCTACACATCAGTGCCGTACCTATCAGTGTCAGTGAAAAATATAATATCGTTGCCCCAGTCCCAAATAGAGTTGTTCGGACCGTCCGGCACAGTGCCGTTTTTTACCGTCAGTGCTGCTTCAGTGTTCGTACCGAAATTTTTTTATACACTCTAAAAACTGCATGTAAAACTGCTACTGAAAAGTGTTTATTTTCAAACAAAATCTGTGTAAGTATACGCATAAGATGTTCAAGACTAGATTTTTGAACATAAGATGTTTAAAATATACACATGAAATGTTTAAAATTGCAAAGGTTTTTAACGCAAAAATACATGCCCTACTAAAAATAAAAATTAATTACACACATTAGGAGGGGAAACTGGTAACCTCTCTTAATATGCGTTAATTTAAACAAAAAACTTTTAGAGCAAATTTTAAACATTTTATGTGTAAACTGTGTAATTGTGAACACTAAGAAAATTCTATAGAAATTTTTGTAGTTAAGTTTAACTAATGATTTAACTAACCTACCCTAAGCGCCACATTCACAGTGCTGTACTGAAAATCTGTAGTTAACTATGAATTTGGCCTTAAGTGTTTACAATTCAACAAACTAATTTCAAATTTATTCTACGCTACACATACGGTAAGTAAAAGTTAAAAACCAGTATCTAAACTGATTAACACGGTATGCAAATTTGCATACATTAGGAGAGGAAACTGGTTACATTTTTTGATATGCTTAAATTTGAACAAACATTTTTAAGAGTGTAGTTAACTCGGCAAAGATTTGTTTGTGTATTTCACTGACAGTATTCTATTGCAAGTTTTGATTGATATGGATGGAAAATAATCGAGTTGGTACGGAATTATCCAGAATTATATAATTTGGCATTAATTTTACTGAAAGTACCGGACGACAGACTACGGATGTATGTGAATTGTATCACTGATCGATGCTGATTGGCAATGATACTGAACTAATACGGCACTGTTTGTGAAGATAGATCTTAACTTTTATTAACCGACTTCCAAAAAAGAACGAGCTTATCAGTTCGTCGGAATATATTTTTGTTTATGTATGTTACCGCATAACTTTGTACCCCGTAAACCGATTGCGACAATTCTTTTTGCATCGGAAAGGTAGTGTCTCAGAGGTGGTCCCATACTAATCTGGTTTAGATCCGACCCTTGGATCGTGAAATATATATATATATCTATATTAATAAAGATGTTGTGTTCGTATGTCACGGTCGTCAAAACTCGAGAACGGCTGAACCGATTTGAATAGTTTTTTTTTTGTGTTGTTCGGTGTAATACCAGAACCAATGATATCGTAAAAAATTGGAGGATTGCCACCTATTTGAAAATTTTTAAACCCAATTATATTGATAAAATAAATAAATTATTACAATATGGGTATCAAATTAAAGAGTTTTAAGAAAGATAGCTGCTGGAAATATTTTTGACGAGGGTTGCCACCTATTTGAAAATTTTAACTCAGACAAATTGATAAAATAAATGAATTATTGCCATGTGGGTGTCAAACTAAAGAGTTTTAAGAAGGCGTACAGCGGAAAATATGTTTGAAGAGTGTTGCCACCTGTTTGAAAATTTAACTAAAGTACATCGATAAAATAAATGAAATATTACATTATGGGTATCAAATTAAAGAGGTTTAAGAAAGAAATCTGTTGGAAATATTTTGGAAAAGGGTTCCCACCAATTTTTAAATTTTAACTCAGTTAAATTGATAAAGTAAATTATATATTGCTATGTGGGTATCAAACTAAAGAATTTTAAGAAGGCTTAGAGTCGAAAACATTTTACAGGAGGGTTGCCACCTGTTAAAAAATTAAGCGCAATTTTATTGATAAACTAAATGATATATTACAATACAGATATTAAATTCAAGAGGTTTAAGAAAGATAGCTGCTGGAAATATTTTTGAGTAAAATTGCCACATCTGTGAAAATTTAAACTCAGTTATTTTGACAAAATAAATGAAATACGGTAATTTATGTATCAAACTTTAGATTTTTAAGAAGGCTTACAGCCGAAAATATGCCTGAGGAGGGTTGCCATCTGTTTGAAAATTTAACTCAATATAATTGAAATAGGTATCAAATTAAAGAGGTTGAGGAAAGAAAACTTTAGGAAATACCTTTGTGCAGGATTGCCACCTATTTGAAAATTTTAACTCAGTTATATT
>NW_023469215.1:0-5505 GCF_013731165.1 Rhagoletis pomonella | reverse complement strand
CCCATCATTAAAAGTGCATAATTTATAATGAAAAAAGATAAACGTTCGATTAGGCGAACTTTAAATCCTCCAACGCTCTTATATCGACAAGCTTGAAACTACGCGCGCTCAGACCTATCGTTTGTGACCAAGAAAACTTCCTCTACTTCGCCGACCTAACATTTCTCTCTTGCTAGTGCACGTTTGAGCCTTTCCACTTTCAGTCGTCTTCAGCGCTATGACTATGTCAGCCCAACGCGGGGAACACCCACCCCTGACACAGTCTCCTGCTTCCGAGTTACGCCGGGCAAAGACAAAAAAAAACTAAATGGAAATATGTACTACCTAGCGGTGACAGAAATCTACGGGAAGTATTATTTGATTATTATTTCCGCAAGGATTTTACCTTTTGGTTATTTGTTTGTTTTACAGGTTCGCTGACACACGAGGCATCAAGGTATCTCCGGGCGACTTGACCCTCATCGCCGGAGATACTTCAAAGTATACAGTGTTATTGTTTGAGGTCCTTCGCATGCCAAGCGCCTAAGCTACGCCCAGCCAGGTTCTCTAAAAGGTACATATTTTTCCCTAAAGGCTTTGTTATCCTACACTTGGTAAATTTTTTGCAGAATTTCGCGTTCACGTTCTTTTTAAAGTCGCTTAATACGAAATTGCGTTTATAAATCTCCTGTCCAGGCATGAATCGCACCTCGCGTATCCTTTTGTTATACCGCGCCGCGTTCGAGTTATACGCCTCGTGCATATTTTCCTTAATCTTTTCGCACATGATCCTCATCCTATCATTATTAGCTAACAGCAACATTTCGTTGTCGTTCAGAGCACTTAGCTTTCGGGCCAACGCGTAGTCAGCACCACTCGTAAACATATTCATTCCGAATAGGGCAAAGTAGGGCGACACTCTATCTGCAAAATACAGGTCCCATTCTCTGTGGTCCTTTTCTAAATATGAGCGGATCGCCGCTAAAACCGATTGGTTGACCCGCTCTGCCGCATTCGATTGTGGAGAGTAAAATGCCGTTTTCAAGTGTTTGATGCGGTATGTCTCTAGCATTTTGGCGAACTGTTTGGACGTGAACTGCTTTCCATTATCGGAATGAATTGTTTCAGGTACCCCGAATTTATAAAAGATTTCCTCGATAAGGAATTTCACGACATTGGTCGCTGTTGCTTCACGCATAGCTTTCAAAAATGTAAATTTGGAGAAATGATCTACCACTATAAAGATAAACGTGTTTCCTCTTTTCGACCTAGGATATTTGCCAAGAAAATCTATATAAAGTTTTTGGAAAGGTCGTTCTGTGACTACTTCTGACCCCATACCCGGTTTCATAATGGCATTACTTGGCTTACTTTCCTTGCAGACCTGGCAGTCGCGAACAAAGTTTCGGACTTGTACGACCATATTGGGCCAGTAATACATGCGCCGTAAACGGTGTAGCGTTTTGGCCATTCCCCCATGGGCCGCAGTTTCAATATCCTTTACTAACATTTTCTTAAAGACAAACCCATCTTCTATTTTTAAGTCGGGAAATCGCTCCGCATTTCCTTCTATAGTGCCTATCAGACCTAAATACTCTTCGGACTCGAATTCTACCGTATCCATACCTGCTATTAGGGATTGGGATATGTCGTCGATACAACGAGACAAAGTATCGGCAACGATGTTTTCAGACCCTTTTCTGTGTTCAATTTCGAAGTTAAATGCCTGAAGATGCAAAGACCATCTCGCTAACCTGCCGTTCAAATCCTTAAGCGACATGAGCCACTTCAAACTGGCGTGATCCGTAACCACTGTGAACGCCATGAGTTCGATATACGGGCGAAATCTTTGCACCGCCATCACCGCCGCCAGGCATTCCTTTTCGGTTGTACTGTATTTGCGTTGACAGTCGTTTAACTTCTGTGAGAAGTACGCAATCGGATTTTCGCCGCCATCGTCCGCCTTCTGATACAGCACTGCGCCAACACCATAATCAGAGGCGTCACATTGGACCCAGAAACGCTTGCTAAAATCGGGATGCTTTAGCACAGGTGCACTAGTAAGCGCTTTCTTCAAATTATTAAAAGCCTCTATAGCCGGAGGTGTCATTTGAAACTTGGTGGTTTTCTTCAAAGTGTCGGTCAATGGTGTAGCCAGCGTGGCAAAATCCTTTATAAAACGGCGATACCACCCAGCTGTTCCAAGAAAACTCCTAACATGTTTTACGGTTTGGGGTAAAGGGATATTAAGGATCGCCTTAAACTTTTCGGGATCAGTTTTCAACATACCCCCTCCAACAATATATCCTAGATAGGGCAATTCTTTAAAACAAAACATAGATTTCTTTAGGCCTATTGTCAACCCTGCTTCTCTCAGACAAACCGCGACTTCTTGCAACGTTCGCATATGTGAGTCGAAGTCTGGAGCAATAATTAATAAGTCGTCGAGGTAAATAAACACATTCGACTTTAATCTTTGCGGTATAACGCAGTCCATCAGCCGACATAATCGCTGAGCCGCACTACATAAACCGAACGGCATAACTCTAAACTGATATAGGGGACGCCCCGGGACAGTGAAGGCAGTGTATGGTTTGCAGCTGTCTTCCAATTCTATCTGCCAGAAGGCAAATTTGAGGTCCACGCTACTGATGTAATGTGTATCATCGATTCGGCTTATAATACCCTCCATATTTTGTAATGGATATGCATCCTTAACCGTTAAAGCATTCAATTTTCTCGCATCTAAACAGAATCGGTTTTTACCGGGCTTTCGAACGACGGTGGTCCTATTACTCCAGGGACTTTCGCTTTCTTCTAGAACTCCTAACTCTAACATTTTATCTATTTCAGTGTATACAATGGCTTGCATCGCCGGAGACAACGGATAATGACGGTCTTTTACGGGCACTGCATCTTCTACTAATTTAATCGAATGTTTCTCGAGATGCGTTCGACCGAGCCCTTCCTTTTCAAAAGTCATAAAACTGTCCTTGACTTGTTGCAAACGTTGTTGCTGCTATGCTGTTAGGTCATGCAACACACGACGTTCGTTTCTATCCTCTGCCGTCACCATCTGCTTCTCCAAGCTAGACAAATCTATCTCATCGACGCCTAATACGTTTGGAGCTAACTTAAAACTACGCCAAAAGTCTATGCCGAGATAAATGTTTTGTCCCAGGTATGGACATAAATAAAATGTAATATAATTTTCCAAATTGTTGTATCTTACAGGTAAATTAACCTTTCCTAATACCGTATGTGCACCGCCTCCTGCAGTTGTTACACTCGAAATAAAACGTTCGACTGGGACATCCAAATGTTCAACAAATTCACGACACCCTTTACCCAAGATACTAATGGACGCCCCTGTATCCAGCAGTCCGCGTGCTCGTACCCCCCTTGACTTCTATATCCGCGTATACTCGCGGGTCATTTCGATCAGCTCTTTTTACTGAGGCTACCACTTGTCGACGCCAAAGCTTTCGTCGTTGATACCTTTCTCGCGCCTTTTGTATCCTACGTGATACCATGCGACGACCTAGCAGCACACTATCAGCAAAAATTCGCTCACGAGCTTCGCGATACCTCCTCATTCGTTCTTCAAAAGAGAGCGTAGCTGGACGCTGTAGGGTAATCTTCTTGTTCACATTGGTCGATGTTTGTATTGATAAAAGCGATTTTGGTTTTGTCACGGCCTGTTCGTGCTGACTCATGACATCTACATCTAAGGGTGTGTTGGTTGACGCATCTATTCTTGCGGGACTTGAGTGGAGCGCGATCCCCCCGCTGCCATCGCGTTCCGTTTCGCGTTTCCCGACATGTTGCACACGGGGCACTTGGGAGTGATTACGTCTACCTTCCCACATTTAAAACAAAATATACGGCGGTTCAATGACATACAGTCAGTAAAAACATGACCCTCACCACCGCAATTC
Source organism: Rhagoletis pomonella (assembly GCF_013731165.1). Classification (NCBI taxonomy): domain Eukaryota; kingdom Metazoa; phylum Arthropoda; class Insecta; order Diptera; family Tephritidae; genus Rhagoletis; species Rhagoletis pomonella. The sequence continues at coordinate 1,588 of NW_023469215.1, read as the reverse complement.
CAACATACTATGTTTTTACGATTGGCCTGATCACGAGCTGATGATAGTTTTGTGACACGCTGATAACGGACCTCTTCCACAGAGACTTGACCCTCATCTCTGGGAGAGTCCTGCTCGTCAGTCTGTGTTGCTATGATTTCATTTACCTGATAGGAACGGGGCTGGGGCGCAAATCCACCATGTGGCGTACGGTCTCTGCGAGGGAAACATCTTTCCACCTCCTTGCACTCCATGCGCAGCTGTTCAACCGAGTATACCGCAATGGGGTATACTAACTTCGCCAATGATTCCCGGAGATTCCCTTTGATGAGACGAACCATCTCGTCTTCGGGTATTGGGTTTCTAAGCCTAGCCCTAAGTATGCCGATAGCATGGAAATATTCATCGGTACTCTCTCCGGGTTTTTGTCTGCGTTCATTAATTTCCCTCATTAGTTCAAAATCGGTAAGCTGGCACGCAAACTGCCGCTGTAATGCAAACTGCAAAGTTGGCCAGTCTACATTCCGGTTTGTACGAATGAACAGCCAATACCATTCGCGTGCTTCGCCCCCTAAAAGGCGGTGGAAATCTCGTAATATATCCCCCCATGAACAGCCATATTTTTCTTTTAAATATTCAAGCCTAAAAATGAAGTCTTCTATGGTCATGGCATCTCGATGACCTTGATAATAAATTCCCCACTTTTCAACGTTGATTTCAGGTCGGGTGACTACGGTTCGATTTTGTACTTCCGGTTGACCACTTCCTTGGAAGTAACTTTGGTTTACCCTTGGTGGACCTTGAAATTGTCGCTGGTATGAATGCGCGTTGAGCGCAGGAGACGGACCTTGAAATTGACGCTGATGGGGTCGTGTATTGGCCATGGGCAACTGATTTTGGAATTGATGCTGATGCGACTGACCCACAATTGGCCTTCCATAGCTTGGATTTTGAACAGGGACATTATTATTGGCACTTTCGGGAACTAGCTCATTTTCGTGACTTGAGCGCCTCGACTCACTAGATTCATTGCTTATATCGTGCTTTCTTTTCTTGTATTGAACGCGCGACCCATTCCTACGTTCGGTAGCTCCCATCCCGCCGTTTGAGCTACGAACGCTTTAAACATTTCCTGCATGGCTGCACGCATTTCACCTAACATAGCCTCTTGAGCTTGGTGTACCATTTCTTTGATCATGGGAGTTATATCTTCGCGTAGATTTTGGATTTGTGGCATCGGCCGATTATTTGGAAGGCTGGATGCAACGTTGTTGGGATTAGGAGGCCGCGGAAAGGATAATATGGGTGGCTTCAAGAGCACGGACTGGGTAACCTGGGCTCCCGTATTGTGTTTTGGTACCGCCCCTAAACTATGGCGTTCCCCCGGTGGCATTCCACCTGACGCTTCCCCCCCCCCATTACTCTTCGAGACTACTATCCTATCTGACAGATCAATGAATGTTGGGTCACCCTCGGTGGGTAGTTTAGCATTTGGGTCGTTAAAAGACATTGCATTAGTTTTTTCCTCTGGATCGCGTGTTAAAAGCAGGTGGTGAATGGTTCATATATGTACGTGGTTTGAGAAATCAATAAATACCAAAATATGAAT
>NW_023469214.1:0-5507 GCF_013731165.1 Rhagoletis pomonella | reverse complement strand
CTTCGCCGCGCGTTTAGGGAGCGCATCCTCGTCCGATTTGGCGTACCTAAGGTCTTCATCTCGGACAATGGTGTATAATTTACTAGCACGCTCTGGCAGCGTTACCTCCAGTAGGTGGCGGTACGCCAACAATTCACGGCCCCGTATACATCCCAAGAAAACCCGACGGAACGCGCCAACCGCACCGTAAAGCGGATTATCGCACAGCTTACGGAGACACAGTATAAGCGGTGGGATGACCTCCTCCCAGAAATCACACTCGCCTCCACGAGCGTTACAGCATCCAAAGGATACAGCCCAGCGTTCATAGTGCAACGGGAGGCGAACCATGCCAAACAGAAGGCACACAATTAGTACAAATTAAATTAAGTTTTGGCCACAAATAAAAGGAAAGAAAAAAATAATAAATAAAAATTAGAAAGACCATCGCATCAGTGGAGGCAGTCATTCGATCGTGAATCCGCGAACCAGCCACACGTGGATAAGCGAGAAATTTTCAAAAGCGAAAATCAGTCGACAAGGAATATGGAAGAGGGAAATGGAGAGTAGCGTGAAGCGATTGCGCGAACACGTTGCCGAGGAAGACGCGAAGCGACCGCGCACCCAGATGCTAGGCGTGGGGGCGAACATAGACCCACGGGACGCTGCTTGCAATCGCGCAGCCAGCAGCAACAATGGCGACCCAGCTAGCCGCTAGGTGAATCGCCGTCGCACGCGCAGCCAGCAAGCACGCCGTCGTCATCTACGCCGAAACGAAGCGCGCTCTGTCGGTACACGCGATGGACGCTCAAGCAGCCGCAAGGTACGCGGCCACATCCAGCATGAGGAAGGGCACTCGCGCCGAAGGTGCCGATACCGAACAGGCTACAGCAGCACGCGCCGGCGCAGCCAAACAACTGCCCGCGCCGCGCGCACGGCCGCCGTACAGGCTACAGCAGCGTTCACAAGCGTAGCACGCGCCGCGGACAAAACTACGTCCGCCAGTAGCCTACTGGCTGACAGACACAGTCGTCGATGCCTGGGCGAAGGGCCTGGAAACCACGCTCAACATACGAGGTACAGTGCTCAGCCCATTCGTGGTCTGGCAGTTAAGACAACCCGACCGGGGAGAGGACAATCAGCGCATCCAACGGTGGCTATGCCACACCGCCCTCTTCGGCCAACGGGTTGTCCTCGCGCCACTCAACGTGGCGAACAATTGGTACATGCTCGCCCTCACCAACGAAGAGGTGACCAGCCACATCACGGACAGCGAATATTGGCACGGCTTCTACATTTAGGTGACCGGCGGGAGTTCCTCAGGAGGGAATACCGGCAGCGACATTAGCGGGAGACCCCCAAATACAGGAGGTATATCTGGAGGTACCACAACAAACCAACGACAGCGGCTGCGAATTTACGTGGTGAAAACGGTCGAGAGGGTGCTGATATCCGAAGGAGGGCCGTGGTGTATATCCGGCCCGTTCACGGCACACATGCTGAGGGTATTCCAGCAACCACCGGAAGCAGAAGCACCACCGCCACCACCACGAACCTCGGAACCTCCAGACGAGGCCGGCGGACCAGCGCTGGACCAGTTTCCAGAAATCGCCGAGAGGGTACGGAATGCTCTACGCAACATCGAGGGGGATGCCTGCAATTTCCACTTGAGGATCGTCACGGGAAACTACGGGGTAACAGTATACCGGTGGGGCGCCCGTATAGTCCTGAAATTCCGTCGAACTTGAGCCTCGCGAAGAGGGGGAGGAGGGGGGGGGGGGGGGTGAATTTTAAATATCTGCGAAATTTAGCCCACACGAACGCATACCCCCACACCAGCAACAACGACTACATCACTAACAGCAACGACCACACCAGTAGCAACAAAAGCGCCATCAACACATCAACTTCGCTAATCAACTGGAGCTGTCCTTGATTTGTACAAGAGACTGCCACACAAGGCTTGAATATTTAGAGGTAGAGCGCCTCCACTCCACAGTCCACCGTCAAGCCGCGTGACGGTAACGTCGACGTCGTCCATCAGCAGAGCGCCGACGTTGCCCAGAAGAGAGCGCCGATCGAGGACAATGCGCCAACATCGCGAATAGCAAAGCGTTAGTAGCGGAGTCGTTGTAGTTAACGCCCAGCCACCAACAAATAGTCCTTGACTTGTATACGGGACTGTCAAACAAGGCTTGGCTATTTGAAGGTGGAGCGCCGCCACTCCACCGCCTACCGTGAACCCGCGTGACGGTGACGACCGCTTGCAGCGTTATAGAACACCAACACAGTAACGCTGACGTCGCATAGTAGCAGAGCGCCGATACAGCAGTGCCGACGTCGCAAAGCGGCAAAACGCCGGCTTAGTAGCGCCGACGCCGCCCATCAGCAGAGCGCCGTCAAAACCGCGTCGACGTCACCCAGCAGCAACACTTCGATAGAAGAGCACCGTTAGGAATTTATACTCCGTTAATCGTATAGAAATGAAGTATTAACACGTGTTAGAGGATAAGAATAGATTACATAAGGTACCATTTACAAAGGCCACACAATATAAATTTATTGTAACGGACCCTGAGCACGGCGAGTATACCCCAGCATAGTAAACAGAAGCGGCGGGGCCTTCACAGAATACGCTAGGTTACAAGCCATACAGAGCGCCGTGAGACAACTCCGGAGGAGTTGTGATGCAGCAAGAGGGATTGTTGAGCATGATTTGGGGTGCCAGCAATTAACTACTTTAGTAGCTTTTGTTCAGCGGCAGTTAAGAAATGCATGTGCATTAATAATTTCTAACATGAAATTTTTGCACATACAGCTTTGCACATGCTTGTATATAAATGCAAACGTGTTTTATATCCGGTTTGGTACCAGTTGCTTGGGGTGTAGCATACCTTTAGGCACTAGGTTTTATAAGTCGCCTAAACACAATGCGATTTTTTAGAGATTTGAGATTTGCACATTCTCATAATCAAAATGAATGGGCTATAAAACTGCATAACTGAATTCTTTTTAGAAATTCGTATTAAAAAGTTCGCGATTTAGATGAAACTTTGCAGATTTTTCTTAATTTTGCAAAACTATAAGCCATATTTAAATACAAAATTAACAAACAATTTTTAGCATGTAAAACTTTGCGAATATTAACAAAAAAGAGCCGTACGCTCAATTTTCGGAGCAACTGTATCTTTATTTTTCTGCTTTAATATATTACTCCCGTGAAGTTGGCCCCCGAACTTTCGACAAATGTGAGATTTGAAACTTTACCTTAAAAAAACTGCATTCCAAAAAATAAGTAGGCTTTGAAAAACGAAAATTATTCCGTCAAAAAATGCACATTTTCGCGTTGTCAAAAGTTGAAAAAAGTTTAAAAGTGAAAATTAAGGAATATATTACCTCCCGTGAAGTTTTAGAGTTCTGGCTAGATTTTAAAGAGTTCTAGAGTTCCTGACTCGAAATTGCAATAGTTCCGGGGAATTTCGGGCAGAAATCGAAAAAAACGATTTGGGGGGCCAACTTCACGCGGCCCCCTTTTTTCCAGGAAAAAGAGTTCTGATGCCATATTCCAGTGTACGATAAAGAGTTCTAGAGTTTTGTAAATAGTTCTGCAAAAAATCCCAAATTTTTTTTATTTGAGAAATTTTACCTAATTCTGTCACCGTTTACCTCATTTGCTTCTGAGAGTTCTGTTGAGAATTCTGAGTAGCCCCCTGAGAGTTCCAACTAAAACTCTTGTAAAGTTTTTTTGTCTGACCAATAGTAAAAAAGTTATAAGCAAAAAACAAAGGGCGAATATTTATTAAAAAAAAATTTAGTTCGTTTTTTTCAGAGTTCTGATGAGAGTTCTGAGTAGCCCCTCCAGAGTTCTAACTAAAACTCTAATCAAGTGTTTTTGTCCGACCAACAGTAAAAAAGTTATAAGCCAAAACAAGGGGCGAATTTTTATTAACAAAAAAATTTATTTGATTTTTTCAGAGTTCTGTTGAGAGTTCTGAATAGCCCCTCGAGAGTTCTACCTAAAAATCGTATACGGTTTTTTTTTGTCTGACCAATAGTAAAAAAGTTATAAGCAAAAAACAAAGGGCGAATATTTATTTAAAAAAAATTAGTTTGTTTTTTCAGAGTTCTTTTGAGAGTTCTGAGTAGCCCCTCGAGAGTTCTAACTAAAAATCTTAAAAAGTTTTTTTGTCTGACCATTAGTAAAAAAGTTATAAGCAAAAAACAAAGGGCGAATTTTGATTAACAAAAAAAATTAGTTTGCTTTTTCGGAGTTCTGTTGAGAGCTCTGAGTAGCCCTTTGAGAGTTCTAACTAAAACTTTAATAAAGTTTTTTTTGTCCGACCAATAGTAAAAAAGTTATAAGGTTCAAAGTTACCCTTGAATACCAAATAATAATTTGGGTCAAAATTCAGTGTTTGGAATTTACGCCTTCCTATAATGTTTATGGGTCAATTTTAAGGAAAAAACACTATATTTTAATATGAATTCAGTTAACATTTTATTTATCATGTGCAGACACTTTATCGGGAAGTGCTGTATGCTTACCGGTTCAAAGTTGCTCTTAAATACTAAGTAATAATTTGGGTCAAAATGATCCAGAAACACTGTGGGTGTATGGAAAAATTATGTCGCCCTTTAGAAAACAAAATAAAATATACAACTTTTTTATTTTTTCGAAACCCTAGCTGAGTATGCTTTTAACGAATAGACAACGCCGCAGCTTATTTAAAATTACCTATCTCTGCAATTAAAGAACTTTTCATGAAAATTGGGTAATTTTGACAATTAAGACAATAAAAAATTTACAAAAATATTAAAATATAAAAGGATAAAAATAAATTCATTATAAAAAAGTTAATTCAGAGAGGGGCCAAATCGAAAGAAAAATCTAAAAGTTATATCGAATTATGTAACTTTATTATTAATCAGTTTCCATGCTATGTATTCCTAATGAAGTTAGGCGGTCATTCTTGGCTCGTATAACAACAAAAATACTATGGACGTGTAAAAACTAAAACTGCCTGTTTCATACGTATAAAATATTTTTTAGTTAAGAAGTAAAAAAATCGACAATATCGTCACCTGAGTGGCAGATCGACCTATCTCGCAAACGCGCTATCTCAGAATGCCCTATTTAAGTATTTGATTGAAGAACGCCCTGCCTCAGAGTTTGTTTGAAGAACGCCCTATCTCAGCTGCCGATTCAAAGCACATCTCAGCTGTATTTTCAGCTGAGATTTGGTGTTTTTGAACCGAATTCTGAGATAAGGCGTTCTTCAACCAAATTCGGAGATAGGGTGTTTTTCAATAAAATTCTGAAATGGGGCGTTCTTCAATCACGTTCTGAAGAAATGCGTTCTTGAAAAGTTTTCTGAGTTAGGGCTTTTTCGAACTGGCTACGGAGATAGGTCCATCTTCCATTCAGGTCACGATATGGATGGAAAAATTTTAAGGCAACATATATATGCTTTTCTTAGATTCCTTCGAACTCAAACAGCGTCTACATTATTTCCGGATTCCTCGCTGGC
>NW_023469213.1:0-5507 GCF_013731165.1 Rhagoletis pomonella | reverse complement strand
ACTTATGTATTATTTGAAAATGGATTTAAAGAGAAGAATATGTCAAATAAATTTAGTCTAACAGCTGACCACCAAAGCGTTCGCATCTGCCCATCACCTGTGCTTGGCCTCCTTTTCGTCGTTGGATATTTTGCTTGACCATTTGCGCGGTTACAAAAAAGGCTTTGTAATCCTACATTTTTTGGCGCCCAACGTGGGGCACGGCACAACAGAGTAAGTTTTCATCGTTACACGCTTCGTATCATTTGGCTTTAGGTGGTCAGCGTTAGACCCCTCATCGCCAGTTTCGGACGTGCTGCTAGCCATTGCCAATCGCCATCGCTGCTTCATCGCTGTCTCCTAGCAACTCAGCCACCACCGCTGCCAAGTCGTTGCTATTGCAAAGCTCGATCCCATCGCTGCTTTGGACATTGCTGCTGCTAAATAGTCTTCGCTTTGCACCTTGCCAATCACTGTCGTCTCTTAATAACCAGCTATACATCGCTTCAGCTCCGCTATACATCGCTCACGGACATTGCCATTTTCCCATCGTCGTCACCGTCGGTACCTACCATATGAATCACCGCCGCCGTTGCTTGGACAGCAGTAAAAAGCGCACATACGTATGTATGTATGCTCCTTGTTTTTGACCCACTTTTTGTTGATAGCTCGCCATTGCCACTGTCGCCCGTCAGTTACCTTTGCTCACCTGCACGTAAGTAATACCCTTAAATACGAGCCGCACAATTTGCCATTTGCGTTTTTATTATTGCCGACTGTATAATTTAATTGCCCTTGAAAATGTCCTTGGACGAATTAAAGCAGCAACGTGCTAATACAAAGAAAAACATCTCGCGTATCAAAAACATAGTGGATGCTAGTTTACGACCAGGTGGGAAAACGCTTTCAGCTGCCGAATATAAATGCCGTTTGGGCATTCTTGAATCCTATTTTAAACAGGTACTGTCCATCCAAACTGACATCGAAAGGTTGGCTTCTGACGACGGAGGACGCGCTGACCTTGAGGATCTATACGTCACTACAAAGCTAACGATCCAAGCACAGCTAGTGGAGGATCACAACATTTCGCTTGCGGAAACGAGCTGCGTTGTTCAACATACCAAAAAGTTACCACAACTGAAGTTGCCAACGTTTAATGGCAAGTATTCGGAGTACCAGAATTTTATTACATCATTTAAGCAAATAATTGACAAATAATATAGTCGCTTTAATAACGAAAAATTCTATCATTTGCGAAATTCACTTTAAGGTCAGGCTTTAGAAACAGTAGATGCATTCCAGGTGACCAACGAAAATTATCCCAAGGCATTGGAAAGGCTGAAGGCAAGGTACGACAACAAAACTTTAATTTTTTTGGAAAATATTTCTTCCCTGTTTGAATTGCCAGCAGTCTCGAAACCAAATGCCTTGCAATTGAGAAGTCTTATCGACAAGGCTTCGGCAATTTACGGGTCACTTCTGTCTTTGGGTAGTGATAGGCAAATCTCGCAAGCCATGCTAATTTATATAGTTTTGCAGAAATCAGATGAACAAACAAACAGGAAGTGGAAGGAGTCATTGGATTTTAAGACGCTGCCGACGTGGGATGACTGTGTGAAGGTGTTGGAGAGGAATTGCCAATATGTGGAATCGATGGACAATGCATCCGGTTTTCAGGGAACGAGCAAAGCCACCCCAAATAAGGCAAGAAATCAGGCCAAAGGTTACTCATTTTCTTGCTCCAGTACGCCGTGCTCTGTTTGTTCGAGCCCAGGTCACAAAGTTGCTAGCTGCGATCGGTTCAAAACCTTCAACACTAACCAGCGCTTCGAGCACGCAAAGAAAATGGGGCTCTGCATAAATTGCCTGTCCAAAGGGCATCAAATGGCTCAGTGCCCATCATCCCATAGATGCAAGGTTTGCTCAAAACAGCATCACAGCTTACTTCATCGTGGGTCTCCGCCAGTCCAACAAGCAACAAATTCTCTGTCATCAGCACGCGATGCCGCAGTGCACACACACATGCAAAAATTGTCAGCAGACAACATAATCCTAGCAACCGCCAAGATTTTAGTTCGCGACTCGTCGGGTGGTTACAGATTAGGCAAAGCCCTACTGGACTCCTGCTCTCAGGTAAACTTCATTACTGAAGAATTTTCTCAAAAATTATCACTACCTAAAATCAAAGAAAATATTGAAATCCAAGGCATCGGTAAGTCGTCAAAGAAATAAAAATACAAAACCTCCACTCACATCAAATCGCAGTTTAAGGAATTTGAACTTCCGCTAACGCTTTGCATTACTCCTCACATTGCCTATCAGCCAGACCCAGAAAATGATGTTTCATCTTGGAATATCCCAAACAATATTGCCCTTGCTGACGACGAATTTTTCGTAGCAAAGAAAATTGACCTATTGTTGGGTACGGAGACTTTCTTCAGCCTTTTGGCAGTCGGCCAAATTAAACTTGGAACAAATTACCCATTTTGCAAAAAACTCTATTAGGATGGGTTGTATCGGGACGTTACCAATCAAACAACAAGTTATCGCAATGTTCGTGTTTATTTACAGCCAATGACTCGTTGGATGCCAAACTGGAGAAGCTGTGGAAAATTGAAGAAGTTGCCGTCAATGCAGAACCTTGGACTCGTGAACAAACCACTTGTGAGAATTTGTACAAAAGCACAGTTTCAAGGAATCCAGCTGGCAGAATAATTGTGAAGCTGCCCTTCAAAGATGATCCCTCTTGCCTAGGTGATTCGTATACCACAGCATTGAGACGTTTTAACTCACAAGAACGCCGCTTAGTAAAATCGCCACAGTTGAGAGAGCAATATGTGAGCTTTATGGATGAATACGAGCGCCTGGGATGCATGAGCGTCGTGCAGAATCCAAACCTCAGCGAAACCCACCACTGTGTGTTGAAGCCCTCAAGTACAACAACAAAACTTCGTGTCGTCTTTGATGCTTCTTGCCGCACTACCACACAAAAATCTCTCAACGACATTCAAATGGTTGGCCCCACAATTCAAAGTGAGTTAATTATTCTACTTCTTCGTTTTCGCCTACACAAATTTGCGTTGACCGCCGATATAGTTAAAATGTACAGACAAGTACTAATGCATGAAAGCGACAGAAAGTTTCAGTATATTTTGTGGAGGAGCTCACAAGATGAAGAAATTCGCACGTACCAACTCAATACGGTAACCTACGGAATGGCTTCTGCACCATATTTAGCTATTCAAAGCCTGGTTTACTTGGCTGAACAGTTCTCAGTTGGAGCGAGTATCGTCAAATCTTCGTTTTACGTCGATGACTTGCTGTGCGGTGCAGATACCTTGGCCGACCTTTTACAGATAAAGCAGGAGGTAACACAGTTGCTGACTTTAGGAGGATTTGAGCTCTCGAAAGCTTCCGGGTTTCGGAAATCCAAGACATAACTGCAGGAGCTCATTGGAGGTACGTGCCAACACACAACAACCCTGCAGACATAGTTTCCAGAGGATGTACGGTGGATGAACTCGGCAAATCAATTTGGTACACTGGCCCTTCGTTTTTACAAGAAGATATGGAAACTTGGCCTAAGAACGCAAGCAATTATGTTGATATGGAAGTCATAGAAATGGAAAAGCGAAAGTCAGCCTTCACAGCAATTGTAAACAGCAACTATATTCTTGAAGTCATTAATCAACGAAGTTCGTACACTGGCAGCCTTCGATTAATCGGATGGATGTTTCGATTTGTAAATAAATTACGGCATGACGGCAAGTCCAATGACTCAGGACCACTCTCACCAACAGAACTACGCCACGCTCTGCTATGCATAATTTGGAACTTCCAACAAAATTATTTTGCTAATGATATTCATCTCTTACAGAAGAATTTAACTACAAATGAACCATTGCGTTATGTGAACCCCTTTCTGGAGTCGGTCGAAGGATTTCAATTACTAAGGGTTGGTGGACGGTTGCATCTGGCGGACATCCCAGAAGAAAGGAAACATCCAATACTGTTGCCAAACAAGTGTGAGTTCGTCGTGAACTACGTGCGTTATCTTCATCGAAAGCATTACCACGCAGGACCTAAAGCACTGGTAGCATTTATAAGGTTAAAATTTTGGATCGTCAACGCGCGCGACGTGGCAAGGCGAGTAGTCAGATCATGCATACATTGCGTACGCTACAAGCCGAAATTGATGCAGCAAATGATGGGAAACCTACCAGTTGAGCGATTGACGCCATCACGCCCTTTCGCCCGCTGCGGTGTTGATTTTTTGCGGACCAGTTGATGTATACCTACGAATTAGAGGCAAGACGCCCTACAAGGCGTACATCGCAATTTTCGTTTGTTTAGCGTCAAAGGCAGTACACATTGAAATTGTTTCCAATCTATCTACAGACGCGTTCCTGGCATCATTGAAGCGAATGATCGGAAGTAGAGGCCTACCATCAGACATATTTTGCGACAACGCGACAAATTTCGTTGGCGCGTGTAATAAACTTGCTGAATTGAAGGCATTTTTATTTAATCGTGAAAATCAAGATACCATTGTGGCGTATTGTACTAACGAATTCGTAAATTTCAATTTTATTCCTCCTAGATCAACTCATTTCGGCGGTATTTGGGAAGCGGCCGTGAAATCAGCAAATGGGCATCTAAATCGCAGCATTTCCAACTCACGACTTACCTATGAAGAACTCTCGACGGCCTTGGTAGAAATCGAAGCGGTAATGAACTCTCGGCCAATAGCTCCATTGTCATCCGATCCGAACGACTACGAAGCTTTAACTCCACGCCACTTTCTCATTGGCGGGGCTCTGAAAGCTCTTCCAGAGCGAAACGTTTCTTAAAATATAAGCAGTCTACACCAATGGGCACAAATAACAGGCATAAAACAAACATTTTGGAAGCGGTGGTCACATGAGTATATCAACGAATTGCAAGTACGCTCAAAATGGTTTTCAGATCGGCCAAACATCAGCAACAACACCTTGGTTATCATCCATGAAGATAACCTACCACCCCAGAAATGGCTTATGGGAAGAATAGTCAAATGCATACCAGGAAAGGATTCAAGAATTCGTGTGGTTGACGTTCGTACACCTAAGGGAATTATTCGGCGCCCCATCCACAAGCTAGCAATTTTACCAGTTTGAAATGTCTTTCAACGGGGCCGGGATGTTGGGTCACCGATTGGCAACCGCTGCATTTGAAACCATATGTTATTTTATATTTTATTATATGCTTACAATATTCAAGGTCAGGTATGCTTAGCTCATTCACCTCAATGCAATTAAAATTTGTGTTTGCTTTAAATATTGCCTTGACCTACTTAGTGATATTCTCCCACCATATTGTGTGCTTACATTTGCCTATATAGATATGTACATACATATCTACATATATTCCCTATATCCATATTGTTCACTTGCATTTACATACATATACATACACATATGCTTCCGCTATGTTTCGCTTTGCAATAACATGTATAGTTGTTTGTACGCTTTCGCTATTTTAGTTTAACA
>NW_023469212.1:0-5507 GCF_013731165.1 Rhagoletis pomonella | reverse complement strand
TGCCTATTTCTCGTTGTTCGCTTTGTGTTGCCGCAGTATTCGCCACACTGCCCTCCACCTAAGTCTGATCGTCCCGATCAGACACACTTGCGGTTCCAAACGCTGCAAGCCTTTCCAAGTGGACCACCTTCATCTTGGTCCTCGGTCTCCCCATTGTCTGGATTCGATACACTACGTCATTTAGCCGTTTTACGACCTTATACGGACCTTCCCAGTTGCATTGTAGTTTTGGGGACAAACCTTTCTTTCGTTGTGGATTGTACAGCAACACCAAATCTCCTTCCTGGAAACCCTCGGAATTCATCGCCTTATCATACCTGGCTTTCATCTTGTCACTCATAATTTGTGTGCGCTGTCTCACAAGAGCATGTATCTCTCTCAGCTCCTCTTCCAGGATGTTTGACGTCTCTTTTCCAATCCTTCTAGCATCACCAGTCACCCCAAACTTCAGATCACTAGGCAAACGGAGCTCACTGCCGAATATTACCCTTGCAGGAGTTTTACCCGTTGTTTCATGCACTGCTGACCGGTATCCCATCAGGAACAAGGGTATGCGGACATCCCAATCTTTTTGATTCTTGTCCACGACCTTCCGCAAATGCTCTTCCAGGGTTCGGTTGAACCGTTCCACCATGCCGTCTGATTGGGGATGAAGAGCCGTCGTTCGAGTTTTCCGGATACCCAGTATCTGGCACATCTCTTGGAACACTGCGGACTCAAAATTTCTTCCCTGGTCAGAGTGCAGCTCTATAGGTACACCGTATCTCGCAACCCAATTGTAGGTGAATACCTCCGCTACTGTTTTAGCTTCCTGGTTTGGAATCGGGTATACCTCCGGCCATTTGCTAAAGTAGTCCATAACCACAAGGACGTATTTGTTTCCCTGTGCGCTCATAGGAAATGGACCGGCTACATCCATAGCAATCCGCTCGAAAGGTGCACCTGAGTTATATTGCTTCATCTGGCCATGACTTCTGGATTTCGGCCCCTTAGCTGCAATACACTCCGCGCAGTTAGCAATCCACTCTGCGACCGATTGCCGACAACCAACCCAATAGAACCTCTGCTTAACCTTCTCCAGAGTCTTCGTGATTCCCAGGTGCCCTCCACTAGGACCATTGTGGAATTCCTTGAGTACATCCGGAATTCTTACCCTTGGAACTACTATCAGGTTGCGGGAGCACTGGCCATCTTCGCTTTCCCATACCCTATGCAAACAGCCAGATATTAATTTTAAGCTGTTCCATTGTGCCCAGTACGCCTTTGCGATGGGGCTTTCCGCTGCCATTTGCTCCTTAGTTGGCCTCCTGTCCACCTCCAGTCCATGCATCAAAAGCTCCAGATCTGGATCTTCCTGCTGACACTTTCGTAGCTGTTCTTCCTTCCACTCTTCCGATGGTGTTATTGTCGTTAGACGGACGTCTATAATGTCCTCTTTTCCCTCAGCTTTTGAGCAGTGTTTACATTCCAGGCTACATGGTCGGCGGGACATGGCATCAGCATTACCGTGGACACTTCCCTTGCGGTGCTCAATAGCGAAGTCATAACTTTGCAGTCTCTCAATCCACCGAGCTAGCTGTCCTTCTGGATTCTTAAACTGTAGTAGCCACTTCAGCGCTGCATGGTCCGTTCGAACTCGGAAACGTTGCCCATAGAGGTACTTGTGGAAATGTTTGACGCAGTCCACCAACGCTAGTAGTTCTCTCCGAGTTACGCAGTAGTTCCTCTCTGGTTTTCCAATCGACCGGCTATAGTAGGCAACTACCTTCTCCTGCCCATCAATTACCTGCGACAGTACGCCTCCTATGGCATAACCACTAGCATCCGTATCCAAAATAAACGTTGCCCCTGGAACGGGATACGCTAGCATAGGTGCAGTACATAGTCGTTCCTTCAGAGTCTGGAAAGCCTCCTCCTGCTCCTTGTTCCACTCGAAGGCTCTATTTTTCCTAGTGAGCTCGTGGAGGCTATTAGCAACGCTGGCGAAATTCGGAACAAATCGGCGGTAGTAGGTGCATAGCCCAAGAACTTCGTAGTTCGTGCAGGTTCCTAGGTCTTGGCCAATCCTTTACTGCTTCTATCTTTTCCTTCGCAGTACAGATGCCCTCCGTTGTCACCTTGTGCCCTAAGTAGTTCACCTCCTTCCTGAGCAGTGAGCACTTTTTAGGACTTAGCTTCAGACCAGCGCCAGCTATCCTCTGGAAAACTTCTTCCAAATTGTTCAGGTGTTCCTCAAAGCTTTTACCCAATACGATAATGTCGTCTAGATACACCAAACATGTTTTCCAATGCAGTCCTTTGAGCACATGGTCCATAAGTCGTTCAAAAGTGGCAGGAGCGTTGCATAATCCAAAGGGCATCACCGTGAATTGCCACAGACCGTCTCCAACGCTGAAAGCTGTCTTCTCCTTATCCTCGTCACTTACCTCCACTTGCCAATAACCGCTCTTAAGGTCGAGTGTTGAGAACCACTTTGTTCCAGTCAACGAGTCCAGAGTGTCATCGATCCTGGGAAGAGGATAGCTGTCCTTTTTCGTCACATCGTTTAGTTTCCGGTAGTCTACGCAGAACCGCATTTGACCATCCTTCTTCTTCACAAGTACTACCGGCGAACTCCATGGACTCGCTGATGGTTCAATCACACCACTCTCGCTCATTTCGTTTATTATTTGGCTAACAGTTTCACGTTTGGCAAGTGGAACACTCCGAGGAGCTTGACGGATTGGCCTTGCATCGCCAGTATCAATGCGATGTTTCACAACGTTAGTCCTGCCTGGTTTGTCGCCATCCTTGTCGAATATGTTGCAGTATCTTCGGAGAAGTTCCTTAGCCTTGTGCTGGTATTTTTCTTCCTACCCTTCCGTCCATGCATTAATGTCTTCCGCAATGTCATTCTCGCCAATGGAATCGCTTTCAGGTAACTTTTCGCAGTTGAAGATTGCCTCTACCTCTCGACATTGCCCCAGTACAGTTCCTCTTCGGAGTTTGACTGGTGACTTGAACTCATTGAGCACTCGAACTGGGGATGCTTCCATCCTTTTGCGTCGTAGCCAAGGTTTTACCAATAAGTACGTCCGGTGTAGAATTTTGTGTTGCTTCAACAACCCACAATTTGTTTGTCCCACAATCTCCATCAATCTTTGCCCACACAACTGCTTCTGACTTCGGTGGAATCTGCTCGCTTTCCTCTAGGATCACTCGCTTGCTGCTGTATGGACCATCATACCCAAACCGAAGGGGCGCTTCCATGTTGTTATACGTCATAATCCTGTTCTTCATGTTGATCTTCATACCTTGATCAAGCATGAAGTCTAATCCAATGATGACTTCATCCATAATTGCCGCGACTATGAACTTGTGTAACACCGTCACATTCCCTATTGCGACTTTGCATGTTACCTCCCCTACAACTTGGGTGTCCTCACCAGTTGCTGTCCTCAACCTTGCTCCAGGTAATGGCCTTACCTCTTTAGTGACCAAATCAGATCGGATGATGGAATGTGATGCGCCCGTATCCACAGTTAGTACTCGCTCATGTCCGTCCACATATCCACCAACAGTAACGTTGCTCGCTTTTCTGCCAATTCGCGAGACGGAGATTATGGGGCATTCAATTGCGGGAGCCAGCGTGCGCCCCTTGCTGCTGGCTCGTTTTAGTTTAACGACTGGTCGGAGTTGGGCTCGTCATCCTCAGTCCTGCGTTTACGTACTGCTGAACTGTTGGAACCCGTCTTACATTCGCGTGCGAAGTGGCCTGGTTTTCCGCAACTAAAACATTTTCTAGCACCATCCTTCCTCTCGGTTGCACCAGGAGTATTCTTCCCTGCCATCGACTTGAGTGTTTTCAGGATCTCGTTCAGCACGTCAGGTGTTTCCACTTCTACTCGATGGGCTTTGTAGGCTGGTCTACTTAGGAGCGCTGCCGTTTCACGTGTCTGAGCATACGAGACCGTTTCAGCAAATGTTGCCTTTGGATTTGCATACGTCTCGCGCTTGGTATACACGTCCCGCATTCCGTTGATGAACCTCTGGATTTTTACTCTTTCGAGGTGCTCACCAGATGCATCTCCAATTGCCAAATGAGCCAACCTTTCAACCTCGGAGGCGAATTCCTGTAGAGTCTCGTTGGATTTCTGGCAGCGATTTTCCAGCTCCATCTGGTAAATCTGTCTCCTGTGCTCGCTACCATAACGTCTTTCCACTGCACCCATTAACGCATCGTAACTGTTCCTTTCACCATCAGGAATAGTCTGCAAGATTTCCGCTGCAGGTCCTTTTAATGCAACGAACAGTGCAGCGGATTTATCCTCCATGCTCCAGTGATTTGCTGTAGCTGTCTTCTCAAACTGGAGCTTAAAGACTTGGAAAGGAATCGTGCCGTCAAAGGATGGAGTCTTTACCTTGGGCGCTCTGGTCGAAGAAGGTGGGCGATTCAACTGCATATCTCGGAGGCGACCTTCCAACTCTTCTACCTTGGCCTCGACTTTATCCTGTCTATCCTTGATTTGTTCGTTATCTCTAGCCAAATTCTCCTGCAGTTGTGTAATCTTTGCATCCTGGACTTCCAACAACTGTGATACGTGTGTCTTCTGTGCCTGTAGCTGCGACGAAATATCTGACAACTGTGTTTGCATCTGAGATGACATCTGTGACATGGCAGCCAATAACGTGTTCATGTCCATAGCTGTTGATGAACTTGGAGACTTTTGCTGTTCTTCAACCTTCCCGGATGTCTGCTGCACATCCTTCGACGAACAGGCAGCCTCATCCTTCTGTTCGTCCTTTGCGGATGCATCGTCGGATTTACCCTGGAAGTCGTATTTGTCCACGTCGATGCCTTCAGCTTCCATAGCCTCCCGCAAACGGGATAATAATTCCACTTTTCTTCCGGAGGTGGCCAAATTACGCTTTTCCAACTCCTGTTTCAGTTCCTCAATCTTTAAGTCCTGAATTTTCGTCATTTTCAGTAGTTTATCCTTCGGGATTTATTTAACAATCCCACTTCTGACACCAATTGTTACGATTATCCTCGAAACCTTGAGGGATTACCCAAATATACTCGGGCTCGTATCGCTGGATTGTTAAATAAATGCTAACGATGACCGAATTGTAGTACAATTAACTTTATTGTACAACAAACAATTTACAATACTTGCTAATACAGTAAAAACACTTTACAATACTTGTTAAAGCAATAACAACGCTTTACTACTTGTTAATACAATTAAACTTATAGCTTGCTTATTCGCAACTCGATTCTCCGCTCACTTTACTTGTAGCTTGCTGACTTGTAACTGTCCCAACTCCGCTGTGTCGTGGCTCTTATATACCTGCGCTCACACTTATGGCAACTCTAGAACGTTCTGAAGTTTATCGCTCATTCTCTTTCTCTCGCTGTTCGCAGTGTTCATCCAACTTGACGTTTCTCTTTGTGGAACATTCTACGTCAGTCCTCGAACATTCTGCCTATTTCTCGTTGTTCGCTTTGTGTTGCCGCAGTATTCGCC
>NW_023469211.1:0-5509 GCF_013731165.1 Rhagoletis pomonella | reverse complement strand
TGTTTAAAAAAATACATATGTGTACATAGTGCTTGAAAATATCAAATATTCCCTTACCTTAAACCTTTGGGACTGGGCAAAAATGATGTAGGCAGAATTGAATATGCGCTATCTGGGAAGACAATATCTACATGTAATATTTATTCTGTTTGTTGACACTATATCCAAACACAAACGCATCTTAAGTGTCTTAACAGTGAAACAATTTCTTATTTTCTAAGTTTGCGAATAGAACTTCACACTTAAAATTAAGACATTTATAACAAACATTTTATGAAGAAAATCCCTTCTTCGTTTAAAATAAAAATAAGCGAAGTCGGCCCAATTTCATACAACCCTGCCTGACATGAAAATTTTCTCCACGATAAGGCTAGTAGCCATTTCTAACAGATTTTGGGTCGCTTAGTCAAAAATGGAAACATATATACATATTTTAAATTTAAGAAAACAAAGCAAATAGCAAAATCGGCTAAAAACGGCAAATTTTTTTCTGCAAAACGGCTAACAAATCGGCGTCCGGCTAAATCGAAATTTCTCCGGCTGTTTGCTATCGCAACCGGCTAAATCTAGCCGGAAAACGGCTAAAATGGCAACACTGATTATAACCGTCACAAATTAGAATTCTATTTCTGTGTTGCAAGAAAATGAGCAGAGATATTTTTGAGCAGAATTCTCTCTGCGTAGGCGGCCTGCGGCCGTGCTTAAGGATTATAACCCTCACAATGTAGAATTCTCTTTCTCTGTGGGGAAGAAAATAAACAGAAGTATTTTTGAGCAGAACTTCTTTCTGCGTAGGCGGCCTGCGACGGCGCTTAGGGATTATAACCCTCACAAAGTAGAATTCTATTTCTGTGTTGCGAAGAAAATGAGCAGAAGTATTTTTGAGCAGAACTTCTCTCTGCATAGGCGGCTTGCGGCCGCGCTTAAGGATTATAACCAGGCATGGGCAGAGAACGAGCACCGCTCAAAGAGCGTAATCATCGTGTGTACGTATACAACCAAGAGCGTAACGATGAGAACGCGACAGCATGCAAAATGAATTAGGCACACTAACATTCTCACTTTTAGCTAACGCTTGTTTGTGGTAGTGCCCACCTCTGATTATAACCCTCACAATGTAGAATTCTCTTTCTGTGTGGGGAAGAAAATAACCTGCAATGTTAGCAGCAGCAGCAACAATAACTCCACGGCTTGTGGAGGGAACTTCGGAGTCTGTTATAAACAGGCATGGGCGGAGAGTTAGCAGCAGTGTTGCCATTTTAGCCGTTTTCCGGCTAGATAGCAAACAGCCGGAGAAATTTCGATTTAGCCGGCAGCCGCTTTGTTAGCCGTTTTGCTGAAAAAATTAGCCGTTTTTAGCCGATTTTGCTATTTTCTTTGTTTTCTTAAATTTCAAATATGTATATATGTTTCCATTTTTGTCTAAGCGACCCAAAATCTGTTAGAAATGGCTACTAGCCTTATCGTGAAGAAAATTTTCATGTCAGGCAGGGTTGTGTGAAATTTGCCGATTTCGCTTATTTTTATTTTAAACGAAGAAGGGATTTTCTTCATAAAATGTTTGTTATAAATGTCTTAATTTAAGTGTGAAGTTTTATTCGAAAACTTAGAAAATAAGAAATTGTTTCACTGTTAAGACACTTAAGATGCGTTTGTGTTTGGATATAGTGCCAACAAACAGAATAAATATTACATGTAGATATTGTCTTCCCACATAGCGCATATTCAATTCTGCCTAAATTACAAAACATCATTTTTGCCCACTCCCAAAGGTGGACAAAGGGCTATTTTGAAACTATCGCTATAATACGCGGGCACCGCTAGCTTAACTTCAATCTTAACTGCGTTAACTCGTTTCACTCTTCTTATATTCAATGTATATATTCTACTAACTGATCCTTTTAAAATATTTATTTATTATTAAAGTTTATACAGTTAAGTTAAATTAATAACAGTGCATAATATTTTAATGAAGAACATTCATTTTATTGTAAACATATGGGAATGTGCTGCAATTCGTACGATTTGAGATCGATGCGATCTGCAAAACCTTCTTCGGAGATTGATTAACAAAACGGCAAAATTTGGCACTGAATCGATAGATATGACGTAAGTTATGTGTTTCTCGCCGTTTTCATTTGAAATATTTATTACTTTCCCTAAAAATAATCAAAAATAGTTTGCAAATCGCACCGACTTCAAATCGTACGACTCGCAGCACATGCCCAATAAACTTAATATGATGCTTGAATCTTCATATTTTCAGATAACTTCATAAAATCTGGTTCATATTGCACAGTTGTGCAGGCTAAAATCATGTTATTTTTGACATGTTCGTCAGTCAGCACGTTTCGGTATTTGTTTTTTATAACCATTACTTGTGAAAAAGCCTGTTCCAGAAGAGTAAACGTCTGGAAATGTTTTTCTTTGTCAACTGCTCTATCCATACATCGATTTCGAGATTGAAAAGTTGTATTGAAATCATTTAGTTTTGCAGTCACATCAGTTAAAAATGCTGCCTTTGGATTTCAGGAAAATCTTTATTTCTGTCATTAAAGCTACAAATATTGAGAGCACTTTACCTTGACTCAGCCATCTTACTTCAGAGTGGTAGAATATGTCACCGGATTCATTCTCAAATTCATCGAGCAAGGCTTTGAATTGCCGATGCTTTAACGGTCATCCGCGAATCAAATTCACCATACGAACGATCGTGCTCATAACATTGTCAAGGTTGAGTGTTTTTGCAATCAGATTTTCCTTCTTTTTCACTACGTTATATATATATATCTTGCCCACGAGTACGAGTTTCCTCCTTAGCAGAAAAATCAGAAAATACCACTCTGGTGAACACGAATAAGTGCGACTCATCCATTTTTTAGGAAACCTAGTCACATTTCTTGAAATCGCTTTTTATTTGGCGCCTGCGAGCTACCGGTTGGACACAACTGGTTTAAGTTAAGGGAAAATTTGATATGTTCAAGCACTATGTACACATATTTATGTATTTTTTTAAACAAACTTTTTTGCTGAGAACTTATTTAAATTCCAAAAACCGAATGCCAACTTGAATTAAAGGAACCAACACTGAAATGGGAGATCTGCAGTCTTTTGGCATCATATTTTACATCAGAATTGAAGGGATTTCTGAAAAATCTGACCAGTTCTTTTGTGTAACTGTGATTTTGCATCCCTTGTCAACATATGGACATATATTAACTTAAGGTCGTTAATTTACTGCCTTAAAATTTAAGGAAAATTTTTACAGCGTTTTTTGTGTGTATTGGTTTCTATTTGAGTGTATTGAGAATCGGTCAGTCTGAAAAGGCCTTGTAGGGAAGACAATAGGTTTGTTCGTCGAAAATCCAGCGATAATTGCCACTCAAAATATCAGATAGTAAGAAAAAATGCTCCCAAATTCTCTCTCATGTAGAGAAACTTGCAATTTTCTGTACGAACGCAAATTTGCAAGTTTTTCGGCCAGCTAGTGTCCACGGTTGCATTTCAATCAAAAGAAATTTGAATAGAATTTTTAAAATTCTTTCAGAGAGGCAAAAAACAGGATCTACGTGTATATATCTTGTCAGTCCGACTTTCTTCAACATACGTTTCAATTTCTTTGTCGGGTTTACTATATCGACTCTGGTTGAGATTGCATTCCGAATAAGAATACAGTTTTTTTTTGCCGAGTACCTTTCAAATCATTGGAATTAACTAAATTAATTAAGGAAACAAGTATTAACTTACATTTTTCATTTTAAAATCGCTCCAGTTTGTAAATTTTTAAATTTAACGAACTTGTTTATTCAAATTATCGTCGACAAAAAATCCAACCATGTGCCACAATCATATGTTTTTCCTAATTGCAAATTCTTGCTGTAAAATTTTTTCCGGCTCGAATTTGTAACTTCTCTCCAAGAAATAATATTTTTACTCGTTATTTATTTAAATAAAACATGTGAAATTTAGTTGAAACATTTTAGCCGTTTTTAGCCGGGTTTATTTGCCAATTTAGCCGGTTCGTCCAAAAAGTTCTGGCAACACTGGTTAGCAGGTAAAAAGAACACGACAGCATGCAAAATTAATTAGGCACACTAACACATTCTCACTTTTAGCTCAGGCTTGTTTGTGGAAGTGCCCACCTCTGGTTATAAAGAACACTTTAATAAACAATATATACATAACTATTTAATAGAGGAAAATTACCTGCTTGAATTTTGCTAATTTTTACAATAACTTTATCACTTGATGGAATACAATAGCGCATGGAAAAACCACGACCGGAAAGCTTTCAATGGCGAATTGAAAAAATAAACCGAAATAATGTATAACAAAACAGTTTTAAAATCCCGTTAGTTCTTATCCAGTGGCACCTCGTAAAGGGGGGGTTTCCAATATAGTAAAAAAAAATACTCAATAATAAAAGTCCCTATACTAAAATTATGACGTTTATTTAAATCATACAATAAATCATTATTATAATTTACTAAAAAAGACTATACATAATACTCATAATTATTATTAAACTCATAATAAAATAGAACTTATCATATTCGCCTTTATAATATTCTCACGCTTGAACCTCCGGCAACGCATTTTGAAATGTATTCTGGAACACTTAATCACACATGTGGCCATCTTCGTTTCGGTAATTGTCCATACTTGCACTTTCATACTGGTTGGGTTCTCTAAAGAAAAGTAAACAAATTTATAAACGTGTTCCTCATCGTTAAATAATGAAATTAATAAAATATGAAATAGATAAACGTTCAAAGAGCTTAATTTAGTTGGAATGTGTGTTTTCTGCACACTTGTATTTGTTTGAAATGGTTTGTTAAAGTGCCAGTTTGATGTAGCTAGGACTTACCGTTGATATTTGTAACATTTTTTTTTTTTTGTTGAAGTTGTTGGTCATTTTCTCCATATAAAAAAATCGTATTAACATACATACTTCGTATGGAAGAAATGACTGACACCGTCAATAAAAAAATCCCAAAATATCAACTGTATGTCCTTGCCACTTAAAACATGCACTTTATTGTATTAAAATTACTTGGGCTACAAAGCTGCATATTCAACGATATCCAATGAAAAAGCTAGAAATTTGTATGAAAGTTTGTAGAATATTTTTTTTAATATTGCACAAAGTTTAAATCTTGGATTTGTACGTGGTTTTTTAAACAATAAATTATATTTGGGAAATGTTTAGTTATTTGCAGGTCGTTTTTGGGGTGGGGGCGGAGGAGGAGGGGGCGTGGCCCCCTATACCTCCCCCATTCGAAAGGGGACAGCCCCGACTTTACGAAAAGTCGCACCCCCCCTTCGAAAACAGCATTTACCGAGGGAAATGGAGCAGTTTGAAGTGGAATATAACCCAACTAACAGAATCTGTGGGGTTTTTAAATAAAAGAAGTTCTCCCAAGGTGGTTATCAGGCGAAAGAGGGGGGGCTGAACACCTTTCGCAGAGAACACCTTTCTGCGTAGGCGGCCTTCGGCCGCACTTAGGGA
>NW_023469210.1:0-5509 GCF_013731165.1 Rhagoletis pomonella | reverse complement strand
TCGTGCGCAGTCGTAATTTGACCACCATGGCTGTTTCCACCTTCTTCAATGATAAAGCGAAAGAATTCCCAGTTCGTTTTTCTGGGATTTCTAAAAACTAGTTCATGCTCAGGAAAGTGGCCAATGTCGAATTCTATGTGCATATGGTCCGACATTGATACCTCCCCTGAGACGCGCCAGTTTGTGACAGACGCTGCCATGTTCTGACTACTTAGAGTAAGATCTAAGACTTCCCCTCTAATAGCGTTCCTGAACGTTGGTTCATTGCCATGGTTTATAATACTTATATTATAACTACTTATAAACTCCAGGAGGTACTCACCCCTTTTGTTTTTGTCGGTGCTCCCCCAGACAGTGCTATGGGCATTTGCATCACAGCAGAGGATCCAAGGTATACCACTCTGCCGGCAGGGATCAGTAAGCGCCTTTACTTCAGGTGTCGGGGCTATCTCCTCCTTACCCGGGAAGTACGCGGAGGCAAGTACTGCCTCTTGCACCCCCCTAGCAGTCGGAATTTTGGCTCATACCGCAACGAGATCTGCCGTAATGAACTGTGAAAGAGGGAGAAACGTTAGTTTGTTACTTAATAGCATCGCCGCTCTTGGGCGACAGCTGGCGGCATAGATAATCTTACCGTCCTTTATATTAAGGCCTTTGACGTCACCTCTTAATATCCAGGGTTCCTGGATGAAGGCTACACCTAAGCCTTCGTTTGTGAACCTCCTATGTAAAACATCTGATGCTGCTTTCGCGTGGTGAAGGTTCACTTGGAGGCATTTAATGTGCCTCGGATTTGTGAAGTTTTTGGGGTGAGGTGCCATTACTTGCGGTCTTTTCGGCCGCGAGCAGCCACCTTCTTCCCCCTGTTGCCCTTCAGCAAGACCGCTTCTTCGGCCGTCCTTGCATCTCCCTTGCCTTTGCGGCTGGAAATAGCCGCTTTGGAGCTGCCACGTAGTGGTGGCCGTTTTGCAGGCTTTGGGTATGCGATGGGTCCGACGTTCTTTTGGGCTTCTTCCAGCATCTTTTGTAGGGTCGGGCATGTTGTTGTTGCTGTTTTCGGAGGCGTTGGTGGAGCTTTGTGTATTACTTGTAGCTCTGTGCCAACCTCCGATGACTTCTGCTGCACTTGCGTGTCATTGTGTAGCTGCCTGGGAGCTACGACGACGTCTTTGGAGCAGCAAGGTTGCTCCTCCGAGTTAGGGTATTCGGTGTCGGCGGCATCTTTGTCTACCACGGGCATCGACGGTTTGGCTTTCTCCCTAAGTTTTACTACGCCAAAGCCATAGTTTACCACGTTCCCGCGGTGCTTTAGCGTGTCTGCTGATAGCGGGTCAACTGCAATGGTGATTTCCGCCATTGTTGACCTGCGTACTCGATTCAGAATGCGCCAGTCCGGAATTCTCAGGCCGTCATTCTGTGCCTGAAGCAGACTGAGCGCATCTTCACTGGCAGAGCTGTCCAGCTCCGGGAAGAGTCCCACAAGAATGATGCGGCGAGGTGTTTCTGCCTCCTCGACCACTTTCATCTTCGCCCCCTTCCATGGTGCCAGCTTTGGAACAGTGTTCCGTATCCACCCCGCGGTCGCAGCATCTCTGCAACTGATGGATAGCCATCCCGAGTGGAAGGTGCAACCCTTGAAGATAGGCTTTACAGCGCTAACTGTGTTGCTCCTGACCGCCCTGAGGATGGCATTTTGGATAGCTCTGAGCTCATCCGTTGACCACACTGTGGTTGGATAGTCCTCTGGGACTAAACCCAGCTTCACTCCGCACAGTGCATCCCTAAAGAAAACTGGCTCCCCGCGACAATCTGTAGGTGCATGCGGCACAGTTGCCTCACCGGTGGGCACAGATGCAGTCCCAGCTGGCCTGCCCCCTGCAGATCCCTCACCAGATTTGGCAAATTTCTTCGGGGATCGCCTCTGCGGGGTAGAGCTATCAGACCTAGGTCTTTTTTGGAGAGTTTTTTTTCCCCTCCGTGGTGGGCCAACGGGTTCTTTGGCTTTTTCTCTAGCCTGCTCATAGCTCATTCCCTTTTCTATGTACCGCTTGAGGCGTTTCCGACCGGCTCCGCTAAGCCGCTCCCGCTCTCGAGCTTGGTGAGATGAGTTGTTCAACGGAGAGGCAAGCAACTTCTGCTCATCCTCCGGCGAGATATCAGATAGCGTTCTGACGGGACTTGCATCCTGTCTCACGCTATTATCCACCATCTCTACATCATACGAGGGACTACGCGCCCCCAGCAGTTCTGTAGCGATGGTTTCTGTTTCCACAGAAGTCGAAAGGCCAGCATTGGCCATTGTTTGGAGCTGTGCAGCTCCTTCTGGCTTTTGATTTAAATTGTTGTTACATTCCATGTGTGTCCCACGAGTATGGGGGAAGGGATGTCAGCTGGGACATAGCCCCCAATACCCCGAGCAAGACTTCTTACAACCAGAGGGCGCCAGGTATCTGGAGGCCACCGTTATAAGACACACTTACGTAGTGCCATTCATCCCATAAGCACGGTACGGATGACACTCGGAATTACGGGTTTTATTGAGTTGTCCTCTCTAGATCCGCCATATTCAGTAAAAGCAGGGGCACCTCTCGCAGGGTGTGACTCGTCGCCACGTATGGTCGGTCTTGAGCCATCCGCTCCTGACTCAGAACATTACAACACGTATGAAGCAATATCAAGAGCCTTGACCCCCATCAAACTGCATACTCAAAAACATTCTAACAGATCTGAATAAAAAGCCGAAAATCTCGCTGAAACTTTTCACATTTCTTATAATTTTTGCATAAATTTGAAAAGTGGATTTATATTGTGTTGGTTATATTTATAACTAGCAGACCCAGCGAACTTCGTCCCGCCCAAAATTTTTATATATTTTATTGAAACTTTTTGGTCCAACATTTTCACCAACAATTCACGTTTACGATTTTCATTGGCACATTTGTCTGCTAAGATTAAGGTTTGGTGGTCATTGCCGCTTTAAATAACCTAAGGAAAGTGTTATATCCGTTCTTGAAATTCTCCAGTTGTGCGGCATTTCATAGCACGGTTATTCGCAAAGCGAAATTAATTTTTTCCTCTTCACTCCCTGGCGGCAACAATGACCCGGTTCTATAGTGAATGTCCTAGAAGCTTTACAGTATAGTAGGTGCCAAATCAAAATGGGTGCGAATCATTGTTCTGTACCTTAAAAGTTTGAACGCATAATAATATTGGAAAATCACATCCATTGGGCTAATTGCAACGCAGGACCGTCGATATACTCCATGGTGCAAAAGGTCGATTTAATCTGACCTTCACGGCCCCTTTTCTCACTTGGCTATTTTTAGTAATAGCTCGACTTCAGCACCACTTGGCAGCACGTTTTTGCAATAGTATTGCATACATATTTAAAACATTAGCCAAATCGGATCATAAATAAGATTTTTAGTAATAACTCAACTACAGCGCCAACTGTCGGTTTAAATTGTGAAACTAAACCATCCAGAGACCCACTCAAATACATAAAAAGTCTCGTTAAAATCCGTACAACCATTTAGGAGGATTTCACTCACAAACACACCTACAGAAGAATAAAAAAATTCATTCAAAGATAGCTAAAGGTCGGTAGGTTTGTAGGCCTCACACCCCTTTTCAAATAGCCCAAATTTTCTCCATGAGTATGGGCTTGTTTTCAACTATATACATATCTCCATACGAAGTTCCAGTACTGTGCCATGAATACTTTTAGAGATATGCAGTATAAAAATTCGATTTATATGGGAGGAGCCCCGCCCCCCTTTCCAACAGCTGCCCTCTTTCTTCATGAGTATGCGATTGATTTCGTATATCTCCACACCTAGTTCCAGAACTCTACCATGAATACTTCCAAAGATAGGCAGTATGAAAAATTCGGTTTGTATGGAAGATGCCACACCCCCCTTTTCCAATAGTTCCAATTTTTCTCCAAGAGTATGCGATTTATTTCGTACATCTCCATACAAAACTCTAGAACTCTACCAAAAAATTTCCAGAGATAAGCAGTATGAAAAATTCGGTTTGTATGGGAGATGTCACACCCCTTTTTACTATAGCTAAAATTTTTCTCCAAGGGTATGCGATTGATTTCGTATATCCCCATACCAATTTCCAAAACTCTACCATGCACACTTTCAGAGATATGTAGCATGAGAAATTCGGTTTGTATGGGAAGTGCCACGCCCCCTTCACATATAGATTTTTTTCAGCCTAAAACCATCCTTGGGACACGTGCGGCAGGTGGTAGTTTAAAAAAAAATCGGTTCAGCCGCTCTCGAGCCTTGCGAAAACTAACAAACGGCTTTCTAAATATAAATTAGTTGAGATATATTATATATTATAATTATATTTTGACAGTATCCGTTCTTTCTGATTGGCGCACAAAAATCTTGCCTAGTGACGAATTCGCCCCTTGATATGGTCGTTACTTAAAGCTATTTATATTCGAAATTGCATGAAAATTGGAAAACAGGAATCTATAAGCTTATCCAGGCAAAAAGCTACCTATGTACCGAAGCAAATCGGACCATAAATACGATTTCTTCGAACAGATCGGTCCCTGGTCCACTTCTCGGACAAAATGGATCATATATGCTAATATATGCTAAAAAGCTACCTACGTACCGAATTTTAAGCAAATCGGACCGTAAAAACGATTTTTTCGAATAGATCAGACCCTGGTCCACTTCTCGGAAAAAATGGACCATATATCCTAATATATGCTAAGAAACTACTTACGTACCGAACTTTAAGCAAATCGGACCATAAATGAGATTTTTTTAGAATAGATCGGTCCCTGGTCCACTTCTCGGAAAAAATTGATCCCATATGCTAATACATGCTAAAAAGCTATCTGCGCACCGAATTTTAAGTAAATCGGACCGTAAATTCGATTTTTTCGAATAGATCGGTCCCTGGAGCACTTCCCGGAAAAAATGGGTTATATATGCTAATATATGCTAAAAAGCTACTTACGTACTAAATTTGAAGCAAATCGGACTATAATAAGATTTTTTCGAATAGACCGGTTCCTGGTCCACCTACCCGAAAAAAGTAAATTTTTTTTAGCCTAAAACATGGTGGTTACCGAAAGCTATTTGTATACAAAATTTCATGAAAATCTGACCAGCCGTTCCCGAGATTACCTGTTACAAAAAAAAAGGACTTCTCTTTATATAATTAGTATAGATAGTATAGATGAGCTAGGCTTTTATGGAAAAATAATAAACATTAAATAAACAAAAGAAAAACAACCAAAATCGATCAAAATGTTGATTACTTAATCAGCTGATCACAAGTGTATGTATAAAAGGATTTTTATATTAACAATCTCAAACCAGTTTACAATAATCGTATTCACCAAATTGAGCAATTCTAATGAATTCGATTCTAATGAATTTTAAATGTGCTCTGTCGAAATGCCATTTTTATATACCTTACGTACATATTGTGGCGAATACTGCGGCAACACAAAGCGAACAACGAGAAATAGGCA
>NW_023469209.1:0-5509 GCF_013731165.1 Rhagoletis pomonella | reverse complement strand
CCTATACTGCCATTCGTTGGAAGCGTGTATCATTCAGTGTTTGGTCTCCCATGATTTCAAAATCAGAACGGCAATTAAAGTTCGTTTTAGAAGATCTTAGCAAGACTATTGACAAATTTTTGGGAAATAAGATTCCAAAAGTCTTCCTTCTGGAAAGTGCCAAAGAAGCTAAAATGATGTATCGCAATTATTTAGGAGAATGTGACGAGAATTGTTTAGAAGATTTATTTCTCAACGTAAGTTTTAAACTCGATGAGGCTTTGGACTTCGCTCCTGAAGATAAAAAAACGCAGAATGAAAATCTGCCCTACACACTGCCAAAAATAGATATTCCGGTATTCTCTGGAGACTATATTCAGTGGAACACGTTTAGAGAATTGTTTTCCCAATTAATAGGTTCAGCCAGTATCTCGGATACACAGCAAATGATTTGCTTGAAATCAAAGCTAAGAGGGGAAGCGGCAATGACGATCGCGAACCTACCAGCAAATGCAGAAAACTATCCAATTGCTTGGAACCTCTTGGATAATAAATATACCAACTTGAGAGCGCAAACTGCCATTCATTTTTCGAACATAATGGGGGCACCCTATACGACTGAAAATCTAGAAAGTGTAAAACGATTGAAAGAAGTGATTGAGGAAAATTTGCAAGCTCTAAAAGCAACAAAATTGAGTTCTGAAAGTATACTGCAAGGCCTTTTAAGTTTCATTTTAGTACGAAAAATTAGTAATGATTTAAGATTGAAGTATGAAACTTCACTTCAGAACTCACGAGAAATACCCATTGTTGACTCATTGGTGAAATTTTTAAATCATGAGTTTTATGCACTGCAAGCAGTACAAAAATCATCAAAAAAGGATGGGTCATCCAAATGGGATGACCATATTAAAGAATTGGCAAACAAAAAGGAAATCGAATGCATCATGGGATGTAACAATCGACATTTCCTTTTTCAATGCACAAAATTTAAAGACCTTACCATTAAAGAAAAATGGGAAAAGGTTAGAAAAAAGAACTTATGCTCGAAATGTTTAAAAAATGGACATTCGAGTAAAAATTGCAATGGGTATAATTGTCGTATATGTAATGAAGGTCATAGCACATTCTTACACAAAGTTAGTAATGAAAAAGGTGCAGTGACAAAAAGTACCATTAAGCAAGGATGCGAAAATTCAGAAAAATGCATTTTGTTAGCTACAGCGGTTGTTTATATCCAAGATGCCAGAGGCAAATGGATCAAAGGCAGAGCGCTTCTTGATAGCGGCTCTCAAGTAAATTTGATGTCAAAATCGTTCCTAAAGAAATTAAGACTTAAGGGCGAAGCAATTAAATCAGCAGCGATAGAAGGTGTTGGCAAAACACGTTCAAAAATTGAAGAACGGGTAAATATAAAAATTAAGTCCAGAATGCATATGAGCAATTTCGAAACAAATCTAGACGTACTAATAGCGCAGGAATTAATGTCCAAATTGCCGGCAGAAGAAGCCATTATTAAAAAGATTCCAAATAACATTGAATTAGCTGATCCAAATTTTAATGTACCTAAGGAAGTGGACATATTAATAGGTTACGAATTAACCTATGGGGATCTCTTTGAAGGAGAAAAAATTTCATTGAATGAAAATAATTTAATAGCCCACAAAACCAAATTGGGTTGGGTTATTACAGGAGCTGCAATGATTAATAGAGCCCCATACATTTGCAGTTTGGCCTCTTTTTCCGAGCCCACAATAGAAAACCAAATAAAACAGTTTTGGGAAATTGAGGAAGATATGGAAAAAGACAAAAAATTTTCAAAGGAGGAGGAAGACTGTCAAACTATTTTTACAAAAACCACAACCAGAAAAGTGGATGGGAAGTTCGGAGTAAACCTCCCCTTTAAAGGAGACATTGAACAATTAGGAAATTCAGAGATTACTGCTAAAAGAAGGTTCTTAGCTATGGAAAAGAAATTGGAGAAAAACTATGAAGTAAAGTCACAGTATCATGAATTTATGAAGGAGTATATAAAATTAAATCAAATGGAGGCTCTAGCCACTCCAAACCAACTTCAGTTCAAATGTTATTTACCTCATCATTATGTACTGAAGCCAGATAGCACTTCCACAAAATTGAGAGTAGTTTTTGATGCATCTGCAAAAACTACTACAAATATATCATTAAATAATTTATTACATACGGGGCCAAGGCTACAAGATGATTTATTTGATATTCTGATGCGTTTCAGAAAACACAAATTTGTAATATCAGTAGACATTGAGAAAATGTTCAGACAAATTTGGCTAAACGAAGAACATCAAAATTTCCAACTAATTTACTGGAGGTGGAAGCCATCGGAGGCCCTAAAGACATAGAGATTAAAAACTGTTACTTATGGCACTGCGAGTGCACCTTACTTAGCAGTAAAATGTCTACAAACAGCAGCAGAAGATAATAAAGATAAATTTCCAACAGCTTCACAATGCATTCAGTCAGACTTTTATATGGACGATTTGATGACAGGTTGTGATAATCTAACTGAGCTAAAAAATATGCAGCAACAAATAATTCATATATTAAATTCATATGGATTCAAATTGAGAAAATGGTGTGCTAATCATCCTAGTTTGTTGAACGAAATTCCTAGCGAAGATCGAGAAATTAAATTAGATATAACATCTAATAAAGCTGAGAATATAAAAGCCCTAGGAATCGCTTGGAATCCAGCTAAAGATAACATCTCAATAAAATCTTATTTAGAAACTGACTACAAAATTACAAAGCGCTAAATACTTTCTGATATTGCGAAACTATTTGATCCTTTAGGTCTTTTGAGTCCAGTTGTAGTGGTGGCAAAATTGATACTACAACAAATATGGAAAGAAAAAATCGACTGGGATTAAGCCGTTACAGGAGAAACCATGCGATCCTGGGTACATTTAAGAAATCAAATGAAATTATTGAATGAAATAAATCTTCCCAGATACGCATTATTACCTGATGCAAAAGAAATAGAATTACACGGATACTCAGATGCATCCATGAGAGCCTATGGCACTGTGGTATATGTAAAATCAGTAGACAAATCGGGAAATATTAAAATAAATCTATTAGCTTCCAAATCGAAAGTCGCCTCATTAAAAATTCAGACGTTACCTCGATTAGAACTATGTGCTGCGGTACTGTTAGTAAAATTAATGGAAAAAGTATCAAAAGCACTTAATCTAAATGACAAGCATATTTATTATACGGATTCAACAATCGTCCTTAGTTGGCTACAATTAGATCCTGCAAAATTGCAAATATTTGTGTCGAATAGGGTAAACTTTATTCAGGTGCAAACCAAAGGGCGGCAATGGAGACATATTGACACAAAATCAAACCCAGCTGATTTAATAACAAGAGGGTTATATCCAGAAGAAATAATTAATAATAGTCTGTGGTTTAATGGACCAATGCACTTAGCTAACATGGAGTCATACAGAAAAAAAATTGTCACAAAGCCTTTAACATCGCTTCCAGATATAAAGAAAACTGCTATAACAGCAGGTGTTTTGGTAAGGAATTGCTCTTTAATTGATTCAATTGACCACAAAAATAATTTTGAATTCTTATTAAATGTGGTTGCTTTGCTTATCAAATTTAAAGATATTACATTAAAGCGTCCTAAGAAAGAACTCGAAATTCAGAATCACTTATATTATCGAAAAGAAGCTTTGAATTTTATTTTGAAATATATACAAACTAAATATTTTAACAAAGAACTAAGTCTCCTTTCAGGTAACAAAAATTTAGAAAAGAGCTCGAAGCTGATAACTCTATCACCATTTTTGGACAAAAATGGCATCATTAGAGTTGGAGGACGTCTACAAGAAGGCAATATTCCAGAAGAAGCAAAACATCCTGCAGTACTTCCATATGAAGACACTTTAGTTAAAATTTTGGTGGAGGGAATCCATCAAAAACATTTACATATAGGACCGCAAGGCCTTCTCGCAATAGTCAGGCAGAAGTTTTGGCCTTTAAGGGGCAGGCAACTCACAAAAAGAATTGTTAACAATTGCTATAGATGCTTCAGGGCAAATCCTCGTCCCCTTTTTCAAATCATGGGTAATTTACCAGCAGATAGAGTAAGAGGCACCAGGCCCTTCTTGAATACTGGGGTTGATTTCTTGGGTCCTATACAAATTCACCACAAAATAAGAGGCAAACGAGTAGATAAAGCCTATGTGTGTGTATTTGTGTGTTTCAGCACAAAGGCAGTTCACCTAGAAGTGGTATCAGGTCTAAGCTCAGCAGCTTTTATAGGAGCCTTAAAAAGATTTGTGGGAAGACGTGGTTTTCCTGCAAAAATATACTCCGACAACGGAACAAATTTCATTGGGGCAGCAAATAGTTTACATGAAATTTATATATTATTTCAAAAGGAGCAACTCGGAAAATAAGTCTCCTCGTTCTGTGCTGTACACAGCATTAATTGGGTGAATATACCAGCTCGATCTCCACACGTAGGAGGGTTATGGGAAGCTGCTGTTAAATCGGTTAAGAAGCATTTTCACAGAGTAGTTAAAGGCACATTGACCTTTGAAGAGATGTGCACACTCATGACCCAGATAGAAGCAGTATTGAATTCACGACCTCTAACACCATTATCGGAGGATCCGAATGACTTCCAGGTTTTAACGCCAAATCATTTTCTTATAGGGGAGACTTTAACCACACTTGCAGACAGTAGTGAAAACCATTGTTATCACGGGGTGCGGGACCACTGGAAAGCAGTGGAAAGAAATTCAAAGGAATTTTGGAAGCGTTGGTCACTGGAGTACCTAAGCGAACTTCAGAAAAGAGTCAAGTGGCAAAGGCCACAAGATAACTTACCCCAAGGGAGTTTAGTTCTCCTTAAGGAAGAAAATCTTCCAACAATGACTTGGAGAAGGGGCAGGGTTGAGAACCTCATCATCGGAATAGATGGAAAATGCAGGATGGTAGACGTAAGGACCAGCACTGGAATGACAAAAAGATCAATAACCAATGTTTGTCCTTTTCCTACGGAAACGGAAAGAAATATAAGTAAAAATGAGGAATCCCATAAGAATAGGAATGTAAGGCATAAAAATAAAAATGTTCTAATGACGATGTTAACCTTTTTTCTAGTACTACCACTCTACAATTGTCAAGTAATTATAGAAAAATTTAGGGACAAGTCAGGGATATTAATAGAGAGGCAAGACAGTTTGGGTTTGACGAAGACATCATGGGAAATAATCATCCACGTGAACATGACGGATTATCAGCACCAAATACAGCTTCTAATGGGAACACTCTCGGCTCTACAAAAACTCGCCAAGCTACTGGACAAGGGAGACTCAGAATCTCAAAAGGTAGTTGAGACCTTAGTTAATCAGGTCATTCATCGCATTAAAGAAGTCAACCAAAAGGATGCACTGATGAGATTTAATGGAAGAAATAGAGCATCTAGGCCTATACTGCCATTCGTTGGAAGCGTGTATCATTCAGTGTTTGGTCT
>NW_023469208.1:0-5510 GCF_013731165.1 Rhagoletis pomonella | reverse complement strand
TTATTGTACTGTGTTCATTTCAACTTTGTAATTTTGGAAATTTTAGATTTAT
The DNA here is from genome assembly GCF_013731165.1 of Rhagoletis pomonella. Classification (NCBI taxonomy): domain Eukaryota; kingdom Metazoa; phylum Arthropoda; class Insecta; order Diptera; family Tephritidae; genus Rhagoletis; species Rhagoletis pomonella. The sequence continues at coordinate 5,458 of NW_023469208.1, read as the reverse complement.
GTGATTTTTGTGGTTCGTCAATCAAATAGAAAATTTTATTATTCAAACTTTTCTCAAATTGTGTACAACAGAAAATAAAATAATTTTTGTTATTTAAAATAAATACCTACATTTGGTGATCCTGCCAGGAGGTAATAGCGATATTGGCGTCATACGTAGTAACCACGATCAGCATCAGGACTCCTTAAACTTTATTTCATGCTGTCTCAACTGAAACCACAATAAGTTTCATTAGAAGAGCACACGGCAAAAATGTTGGATAACATCGTGCAACTAACACAACCGCACCCGACTAAGCGCTAGTACTTCATCGCCTCCGAATTTACAGCCTCTAACGCAACGCACTGTCAGCTTATTCTGCAACTCAGTGGTCGCAGCATCTTTCACTAGGCCATTATCAGCTAAGCGCTGTTTATTCTTTCTTTACGGCACCATATATTCACCGTTTTTTTTTATCGTCAGAGTATAGCAATACTGGTATTTAGCACAAGCAACAGCCACATCAACGGCTGCCACAGTAGCAACAGTTCCTGCAACAACCGTCATGTAGTGGCAATAACAGCAACGATTTTAACAGCAAAAGCAACAGTAACGGCAACAAAAACAACTGCCTGAGCAGCTGGCATATTCCAACACGCACTACTACCACCACCGTTATCACCACAACTTGAATCACAGCAGCCGCAACATCAGAAAGCAATATCCCTATTGCCTTTTGTTGAAGATCAGCAATCACAATTAGTAGAGCAAAAACAGCAACAGCTTCAAATGCACCAATGCGCATTCAACGACACTAGCACAATTGCCGATATCATTGATGCATCTGCATTAGAAGCAGTCACTGGAAAAGCTATTTTAAGTGATGATATTGCATCAACCAGTCAACAACAACCACATAACTAGCAGCAGCAGCGTTCTCAAGATCAAGAACAGCAACCGGAAAGTTTGAGCAGTGCTCAATGCTCCTCTTTGAGCGTAATAGGAGAAGTTCCAGCTGGTAGTAGCGCATTAACAGAACGAAACAAAAACATCTCCAACATCACTGCCATTGCTGCTGCAGGAGGAAGAAGACGAAGAAGCGGACATAGGCAACAACAAAAGCAACAATTCAAAAATTTTAAAAATCGCAAGTAAAATATATTAAATATAAGATATTTATTAAATACATTTTAACATATCTATATATATATACATATATATATATACAAATTTATATTTGACTGTGCTGTTCATTAAGCAGCATATTAACCATTTTAGATGTTTGATAATTATTTTGACTATAATTTAGTACAATTTTAATATATTATTATTAAGGTTTTGTTTGTCAACTAAACTGTGAACACCCCTTTTAGAAATTTTTATAACGTTAAAATTGTGTATACTATGTTTCACTCACCACAACATGGCGCGCACACAACTACACGTACAAATAATTTAAATGACTCGCTTATAGATTTGCAAAACAACTCTTTTCAGGAGTAGTTGGCAAATCCTTATGCTAGTCAAAATAATAATGAGGTGTATGCAACCTCAGTCAAGCTTCCACAATTTTGGACAAGTTGTCCAGAAGCTTGGTTTGTGCATACAGAAATGCAATTTAACATGAAAAACATTACACAAGATACTACAAAATATGAACACACAATCACAGCGCTTCCGCAAGAAGTAATAGTTACAATATTAGATTTCATTCAAAATCCTCCGCATAACAACAAGTTTTCAGAATTAAAGAAAGTCTTAATTGAAAGATATTCTTTAAGCGAAAATAAGAAATTAGATAAAATTTTGTCAGATTCAGAGATGGGTGATCGTAAACCCTCTGAATTTTATCGGTCGCTCATGTTGCTTGCAGGTTCCAATTTTAGTCAGGATATTTTAAAGAAACTTTGGCTGAGAAAATTGCCAAAAAATCTTAGTGTGATATTAGTTAGTTCAAGTACCAATGATATAAATGAATTGGTGAAACTAGCTGATAATATTTGGGAAGTGATTAATAAAACCGAAATATCAGCTATGAATAGTTTTCAAAATTCTAAATCACAAGACACAATTATTGAGAATTTAGTTAAATCGACGAATCTTATGTGCGAAAATTTTCAAAAACTTTCCTTTGAATTAAATTCAATTAAGCAACAAATTAATCAAAATTCTAGATATAGATCATATAATAGGAATTGTTTTAGAAGTCCATATAGAGGTAGATCAAAATCTCGTGATAGACAAAATTGGTTATGTAGATACCATTACAAATTTGGTGATAAGGCTCAGAAATGTCAACAGCCTTGTGCTTTTTCTAAAAACAAAAATTCGTTAAACTAGAGTCATCCGTTGTTGTGGCGGCAAACAATGGAAATTTAGATATTACCACACGTCGCCTATTTATTTTTGATAAAGCAAACAAACTAAATTTTTTGATTGATAGTGGAGCAGAAATTTCTATACTTCCGGTAAAAAAATTCCCTCATACAAAACGTTCTTCAGATATAATACTTACTGCAGCCAATGGTTCAACGATTTCAACGTATGGTAAAAAGATTTTAAATATAAATTTAGGTTTAAGACGCGAATTCCCATTTACGTTTCTCATAGCTGATATTGCGAAACCTATTATTGGTGCAGATTTTCTTTGCAAATACGGTCTCTTAATTGACATGAAATGCAAACGTTTAGTTGATCCAGTAACAAGTCTTTCGGTTAACACAGTTTCATGTGTTTGTAACATTTTGCTTCCAAAAATTTTCGTAGTAGAGAACAAGTATACAAGATTGTTGAAGGAGTTTCCTTCTTTGATCGCTGAACCAGATTATTCGAAACCGGTTAAACATTCTACGGTTCACAGACTTTTTACTGAAGGAAATCTGCCATTCTCTAAGCCAAGGCGCTTGGATCCGATTAAATTTAAAGTAGCCAAAACTGAATTCGATTTTTTAGTGAGGACAGGGATTTGTAGACCTTCAAATTCTTGTGTAGCATCTCCACTGCATCTTGTACCTAAAAAAGAACTAAATGACTGGCGTCCTTGTGGTGATTTTCGGAGACTTAATGTTGTGACTGTACCGGACCGTTATCCTTTACCTCATATTCAAGATTTTAACATGAATCTCAGAAATAAGTATATATTTTCGAAATTAGATTTGGTAAGGGCCTACCACCAAATTCCAATGGCAGAAGAGGATATCTATAAAACTGCAATAACGACACCTTTCGGTATGTTTGAATTTATACGAATGCCTTTCGGACTAAGAAATTCAGCGCAAACTTTTCAAAGATTTATTAATGAAGTAGTTAGTGGTTTAGATTTTGTTTTTACATATATTGATGATCTATTGGTTGCAAGTGAAAATGAAGAACAGCATTTTAAAGATCTCCGTATACTTTTCCAACGCCTAACAGAGTACGGGTTAAATATCAAACCAAGTAAATGTACTTTCGGTGTAACAAGTGTTGACTTTTTAGGACATAATATTTCTGGGGCAGGAATTAGACCCTCTGATGAAAAAGTGATAGCAATTCGTAGTTTTGAACGTCCTAAATCTATTAAACAGGCGCAGAAATTTATAGGCATGGTTAATTATTACCATCGATATGTACCAAAATTAGCTGAGTTTACGGCAGTTATCTACGATTTAATCAATCGAACAACTAAGAAACGTGACAAGTCCTTAATTTGGGATGACACAACAAATAAAGCCTTTGAATGTATTAAAGAAAAGTTTGCGTCTACAGTATTGTTAAATCATTTTAACAAAGATGCCAAACTCTCTTTAAATGTGGATGCATCTAATACGGCAATTGGTGGTGTCATACATCAAACATTTGATAACAAATCAGAGCCACTAGCTTTCTTTTCTAAGAAACTTTCGCCATCTGAGGTTAAGTACAGTGCATTTGACAGGGAGTTGCTAGCTATTTATTTGAACATTAAACATTTTCGCTATCTTTTAGAAGGACGACAATTTACAGTTTTTACGGATCACAAGCCTTTGATATATGCTTTGAGTTCAAAAACCGAACGTAGTCCGAGACAAACTAGACATATGGAATTCATTGCACAATTTACTAATGACATACGATATATTAAAGGACAGGAGAACATTATAGCTGACACATTATCTCGAGCTTTCGAAGTTGATGCAATTAAGGGTACAGAACTGAATTTCAAAGTTTTACAAAATGAACAAAAACAGGACGAGGAACTAAACACATTAAAATCTGGAGACACATCACATAACCTTAAATTAATTCAAATTCCACTTTTAAATTTTAATATTTGGTGTGAAATGACAGGTGAGAATCCTAGGCCATTTGTTCCAAATTGTTTACGCAAGACAGTGTTTAATATGCTACATGGCATTACACATCCTGGTACAAAAGCTACACGTCGTCTAATTATTAAAAAGTACTATTGGCCAAAAATGCACAAAGAAATTAATATTTGGTCAAAAGAATGTATAAATTGTCAAAAATCGATGGTTAATCGTCACACAAAATCTCCAGTAATTAAAATTCCAATTCCCAAAAGTAGATTTGATCATATTCATTTAGATATTGTTGGACCTCTTCCTGTATCGAAAGGACATCGTTACATTTTTACAATAGTTGACAGGTTCACGCGTTGGCCCGAGGCATATGCATTAAAGGACATTTCAGCGGCAGTGGTTGCAAATAAATTTTTTAGAGAATATGTTTCACGTTTTGGGGTACCGTTAAAAATCACTACAGATCAGGGTACTCAGTTTATGTCAAAATTGTTTTCGGAACTAACAAAATTGCTTGGTAGTCATCACGTTACAACTTCTGCATATCATCCTCAAGGGAATGGTATGGTAGAACGGTTTCACAGGCAGTTAAAAGCTACGATAATGGCTAGAAATGGAATCAACAATTGGTATCATGAGCTGCCGATAATACTTCTTGGTTTACGATCGATGTATAAAGAAAGTATTTCAGCCACATCATCTGAGATGGTTTTTGGGCAAAATTTACGCCTACCCGGTGAACTTGTTGTTCCATCTGAAGAAAAATTTTCCCCAATTGAAGTTTTAGGTAATTTACGAGAACATTTTAAAAATGTTAAATCAAATTTAAGGCATAATCAAAATTCTGATACTGGTGTATATATACCAAAGGATTTGGAGACTTGTAAATTTGTTTTTATGCGTGTTATTAATAAAAGATCATTGCAACAACCATACGAAGGACCTTATAAGGTTGTTAAAAAAAACAAAAAATATTTCAAACTTGAAGTAGATAATGAGGTTAAAACAATTTCGATAGACAGACTAAAACCAGCAATCATTGAAACAGAACTAATACCAGAAACAAATACTAATACAATGAATAACACAACATCAAATAAGAAACGAGTTACTTTTAATTTATATAACATTAATTCTCTAGAAGGGGGAGTATTTATTGTACTGTGTTCATTTCAACTTTGTAATTTTGGAAATTTTAG
>NW_023469207.1:819-5512 GCF_013731165.1 Rhagoletis pomonella | reverse complement strand
AAAAAATTTTTCCAGAACCCTCTCAACATAATCTTTAAATTTAGGGGCGGACATTAGCAACTTTTTTTTTTTGTATGGGGACCGACCCAGTCTAATGTACATCAGCTGATTCTAAAACCGTTAGAGGCTCCAACAAGAATATATATATTTCTGGCTGCAACTATTTCTCGGATGGAGCTCTTGACTTGACTTCACATCTATAGAGCAGGCGTGACCCCTATGAAAATACCGGGAAATTAATTTTTTACTACTCACAATGCGCTTATATGTATATCAGACAATAAAGTTTAGGTACAGCGATTTTTTTACAATACCGGCAACTATTTTTTAAATGTTTTATTTTTCGCTAATTTTTTATAAAGATATGGTTAATTCTACAACAAAACCCCCAAATATCAGAGTTCCAAACCTTATGAAAAAGTAAAGAAAATTCTTCATTCAAATATTGCACTTTTTATTTACACTCTACGCAGTTTTTTAGCCCATGCAATTTTAGTATAACAAAGTGCAAGTTTGAGGTACCTAGGACTTACCATTGATTTTTAGAATTTTTTTTGTTGAAGGTGTCGCTCATAAAAAATAATGTTTGATAATTTTTTTGTATGGAAAAAATGTGCGACACTTTACACAAAAAAATTTTCCAAAACTCAATGGTAAGTCAGGGCTTCCTGATACTTTCACTTTATTATACTTAAATTGAATGGGCTAAAAAACTGCATACTCAATTTTTTTCTAGAGAGCGTAAATAAAAAGTGCAATATTTGAATGAATTTTCTTTAATTTTGGAACTCTGATTTTGGGGGGTTTTGTTGTAGAATTAACCACATTTTAAAAAAATTAGCGAAAAATAAAATAGTTAAAAAAAAGTACTGAAAAAATTCGCTGTACCTAAACTTTATTGACTGACTGTTTATACACAATTTCATGAAAATCGGACCAGCTGTTACAAAAAAAAGGACTTCTCTCTATATAATTAGTATAGATTATGTGTATGCTTGTACACAGATCCACCAAACACCCGGAATTCACTTACTTTGACGTGTGTGAATTTATTAAATATAGTTTTTATTTGTCACTAGCCAATGCCCGCTTACTTCGCGGCGCCTAATAAGAGCTTTTGCGTTAGCCAATGCAAAAGAGCGTTTAAAAACAAAATTAGTTTGTAAAGTCAAAGTTTTTGATTTAAGTTGAAATCACTAAGGCGCAGTATCCTCCTCACACATAGGCAAATAGTAGTAACGCTGTGATACCATATGGAATACCAATCCCTTTTGGTGTCATGAGCTTTACTGATGGTCTTATTTTCACCAGTGAGATCTCTGCCAATCATGCGTAATCTTTTTGTATGATCTTACGTATGCCAATAAAAGTTCTTATAGGAAACTCAAGAGCACAGAAGTGCATTTTCTTTATAGGAAGGCCAAGAATCCTCGCTGTCTCATAGGATGCAAAGTTTTCCGGTACATTGCTAAATGAGTAGTGTGATCTCTTAAGTATCTTTCAAATGAAGCAGTTGATATACCTACGGTGATCTTTCCTTGTTAATTCACCACTTTTACAATTCGTGGTAAAATTTATGAACTGATTTCAGGGTAGATGCTAGACCGCATGATCGTGCATGAGGGCGTCAGAAAAACTTAACCCCATGCTTCATTTAAACATCTGAAAACTAAATTCGTATAACTTAAACATAGGTCCAAAGCAGACCGACCACACGGGGTTTCTATACATTTCGGCTGCAGCGCCTTCCATTGGGCTTATTTTCTGCAAAACCATTGCTTACCATAAAATGAATACGTGTTATGAATTTCTACCTTAACTTCAGCGGCACTAATCGGGTAAATTTTTATCAAAAGAATTTTCCATCATACAGGTACATAGCTCACATTTAAAATTTGAACGAAATCGGTTAATAAATACGATTTTTATAAATAACTCTACTCCAGCACCACCTAGCGAGTTTTATAGTAGCATGTAATTGGACCATATATATATGTAAGATAACCTCCGACAATCTGACGGAACTCTATTCAGTGTTTTTTGAGTTTATTCCGAACAACGAAAACGGCTATCATTTTATGCAAATAGGTATGTAGATAGGACAGTTTATAGCGAAAGTCGTAAAAGCAAAGCTCCATTCTTGGTGAAAAACTTAAAAAAATTCTTCAAGATTTTCACAAAAATTTTATCTTACTGAAAATTAAAGACAAAGTTACAATAGTTCAATGGGATTTATAAATCTAGGAGAAAATGGTTCCCAATCGAGTGATACTTGCGCGTTTACGTAAATGTATATCGATCCAGCCTTGCCAATAATTATCACTTTTCGCCATAACTACGGTATTGATAACATATATAGCTGTGTAGAATTTCAGGACGTTAGCGTAAGCAGTTCCAGACATAAGCTAGTTATATGAGAAGTTCAGTTTGCATGGAAGGAAGGAGCCACGCCCCCTTTCCCAATGCATTTGCAATATATGCATTAGTGCTAAGTTTCAGTTCCTCAGCGTAATTGGTTTTAGTGATATATTGGTTTTTACGTCTTAGTCTGTATAAGAATTTTAGGATTATCCCGAGCTAAATACCGAGTAAATTTTTGGTCAGAATATTTATTTCAACGTGTTGCCAAATATGAACCAAGTCGATGCAGCCGTTTTTAGTGAAATGCATTGTAAAGAGAACTGTATGAAATTTTAAAACGTGACGTCTTAGATTTCTTAATTTTTTTTTGGCAGCAACAACGAAAAGTTTAAATTTTTTAGCGAAAACCCTTCCACACAGAAATAAAAAAAAATTAAGTTTGTGGTTATATCAAGGCGAACTTTTGAGAACGGTGCGTTGCTAACTCTAAATATAAACAACGACGCACTGGAAAAAGTTAATACGTTCAAATACCTAGGAATAATGATCGACGATAAACTAAAACAAAAAAAAAAATGGATTCTATATTTTCAATTAGAGCTCTAGCAAAACTGCATTTAATTCCATACATTAGCTTTTGCGTGATGCGCTTGCAAACATACAGACAAACATACCGAAATTTTAGATTTGGCTTCTGTTGATCTGTTGATCTAACCCCCTATTAATTTTTCTTTAACATCTATTATGTACAGATATCGGCCTGTTGCAATTTTATTATTCTCAAATACCCTCGTTTGATTCCCATATGGCAACACTTAGTTTATATTACAAATTTAACTGAATTAAAATTTTCAAACCCGCTTCGAGAATATTTTCAAAAGTAAGCTTCCTAATCCTCTTTAGTTTAATATTCATATTGCAATATTTCATTTATTTTACAAACTTTTCAATCAGTTGGCAAATCCCCTAAAAATATTTTAGCATTAAAATTTCCTAGCCTCTTTAGTTTGATGCCAATATTGCAATATTTAATTTATGCTATCAACTAAATTAAATTAAAGTTTTCAAATAGGTGGCAACCCTCCACAAAAATATTTTCAGCTGTAAGCCTTTGTAAATTTCTTTCTTTTGACAGCCATATTGCAGTACTCACTTTACCGTATCAATTGACCTAAACTGAAATTTTAAACACAGGTGGTAACTCTCTAATTTTTTCTTCTATATTGGAAGCTAGATCTCTAGCGATACATCGGTGAAAACTGCATTCAATTCCATGTTTTCGACTGATGCGCGTACAAATATACAGACAGACAGATATTCAAAAATTCTAAAAATTGTTTATTTGGCTTCTGTGGCTTTAATAAAAACCCACCATATTAATTTTTCTTTAATATCTATAAGGTACAGACATCGACCTGTTACAATTTTATTATATGTATATCTAGATGTAGATATAGATTTCATTTATTTTATCAATTTAATACAATAAAATTTTTCAAACAGGTGGCAGCCCTCCCTAAAAATATTTTCGGCAATATAATTTCCTAAACCCTTTCAGTTTGATACCCATATTGCAATATTCAACTTATCTTATAAATTAAATTTAATGTAAATTTTTAAACAGGTGGCAACTCCAAAAAAATATTTTTGGCTGTAAGCCTTCTTCATTCTCTTTCTTTTGACGCCCATATTGCAATATTCATTTTTTCTTATCAATTTACTTAAACTCCAATTTTCAAACAGGTGGCAACTCTCTAATTTTTTTCTTCCTAAATTTTAAGTTAGACCTCTAGCAATACATCGGTGAAAACTGCATTCAAATCCATGCATTCGTTTTCGAGTGATGCGCGAACAAACATACAGACAGACAGACAGACAGACAGACAGACAAAAATTCTAAAAATGGTTGATTTGGCTTCTGGTGCTCTAAAAAAGACCCCCCACATTAATTTTTCTTTAATATCTATAATGTACAGACATCGACCTGTTACAATTTTATTATATGTATAGATTTTTTTTTTCATAGACATGCCCGCTTATGTATGTATTTTCCGTTAGTTTCTAACGTCTCTAGAAATCGTGTATTTTTCAATATGTCTGTAGCTCATTAATAATAGAACTTCTAATCAGATATGTCAAAAACGTTTTGACGCTTTAGGTCAAGTGTCACGTCAAACAAATTTCTTATAATTTCTAAATATGAATTTTGTTACCAAGACACGATACGTCAGTAATCGTATAATGGCGCTGTTGAAATCAACCATAGGAGAAATTAACATAACGCTGATTTGCTGGAATTGCGTCATAGTACGTAAGCAATTTTTTAATAAAG
>NW_023469207.1:0-809 GCF_013731165.1 Rhagoletis pomonella | reverse complement strand
ATTAATTTACATATGAAAAATAAAAATAATTACCTAGATCGGATGAACCATCATCGGATGGCCATTCAATTTCAGTACAAAAAGTGCAGGTTTGAAGTAGCTAGGACATACCGTTGATTTTTGGCAATTTTTTATGTTGAAGGTTTCGTTCATTGTTTTCCATGTAAAAAAAGTTCTCGAACCCATTTTGTGGGAAAGACAATGACTAACACCGTAAACAGAAAATATTGCCAAAATTCAACGCTACGTCCTGGATACTTCAAACTTGCCCTTATTATATAATAATTGCATAGGCTGCAATGCTGTTTGTTTTTATTTACCATTATTATTGTTTATTAAAAAAAGTAAGAGACAAATTTTTTTCATTAAAATTTCTTATTTTCGCAAACGAGATAGATACTGAAATTTTGCCACAATTATTTTTTTGTAATCGACAGCTAAATTTTCTTATGGGACCCAAAGAGAAAAAACATTAATTTTATTTTACACAGCCGAATATGTATGTTTTAATTTAATTTAATTTTTAGAAACTTATTTAATTTTTGATCTTTTATTTGTTTTCCTTTTTTAATTTAATTTTTAGATTTTATTGTTTTAAAAAGAAAAAATTAATTTTTAATTCATTAAATGTTTAGAGACATATTTTTTCCACTTTTTTTAATTCAGTTTTTCTTTTAATTACATTTTCTTTTATTTTTAGATTTTATTATTTCAGGAAAAATATATCTTTTTTAATTTCATTTTATTTTCGGGACTTAATTTATTTTTTTTTTATATACATAATTTCTTTTGCTTTTTTATGAAAAGTT
>NW_023469206.1:0-5512 GCF_013731165.1 Rhagoletis pomonella | reverse complement strand
AAGAAAATTCGCTTAAGTGCTTTTTTCGGTTAAGTGCACAAGTTTTTCGTGCAAAGAAGGATGGGCAGCTAAGCAAAATATACTGTAGTATTTTTGAATTTCGTGCAATCCGTGCATCGTGCCAGACTTCGAGAATACCCCTATTTCTTTTTGTTATTTATTCTGCATGCTACTACAGAGATGTAAAATTAGGTTTCTGCTGCGCAGCGTCAACTTTTTTTTCACGAGCTTCATCTTTATAAAATAAAGGAAAATCTGAAGATTAATGTATATATGTATGCCACACCAAGAAGCTTACAGTGAGCATGTGCCGATACCGCAGCAAGCAGCATTTTGAAGTGAAAAGAAAAACAGTTGCCAAACGAAATACACGATGTACAGCAGCCGTGCCCAGCGCAGAGCACTTGCTTATGAAGTTCATCCGGCGTGGGCATGCCTGATGTACAGTGTTAGTTTTTTTGAGCGCAGCGCTGCTTGTACATACATAAAAGCGCAGTTAGTCAACGACGTAGCGTAAACATAGGTCGACGTACGTAGCAGCATATCAAATTTACTGTTGATAGAGAGAGAGAAGCAACGGCAACGTCAACGCCATGCGGTGGTGAGTTTTCGTTAACACGCGAATCCCATAAGGTAGATCGTGCCTGCGTCAACCTACGTCTACGTTACGTCGTTGACTGTTTGAGCTTTAAATTTCGCTTTGGGCGCAGCGCTGCTTGTACATAAATTTCGCTTTGCGCATGCCTGAAGCTGGGTAAGGTTCTTTTTTACCTCGCATTTATTAGCTCGGGATGTAACTATGTAATATTGATGCGCCTAAAAGATGCAGCGATTTCCATTCTCAAGTTACATACCTGATGACAGTACGAATGAGAATTGCTTTAAACTTCCATTCTTAAAGTAATCTGATGACAGTACGAATGGAAATTTTAATAGCGAGGTTTTAGTTTTTATACCCGAGCGCACTTGTGCACAAGGGTATTATAACTTTGTTCACATAACGGTTGTTTGTAACATGCAAAACGAATCGAGATAGATATAGACAAATGTATACATAAATGATCAGGATGAAAAGAGAAATCGATTAAGCGGTGACTGTCTGTCCGTCCGTCCGTCCGTCTGTGCACACGATAACTCGAGTAAAAAATGAGATATCTTAACGAAACTTGGTATGTGCACTTCCTTCGGGCGTAGGACGGATGGTATTGAAAATGGGCAAAATCGGACAATAACCACGCCTACCTCCCATATAACGGTAATTTCCAGAAATACGAAAACTGCGATAGTTTAGTAACTACTGAAGATAATTCACTCAAAATTGATATTTGTAATAAATTTTAGACGAAAAATAAGAATATTAACATTTTTTTGAAAATGGGCGTAGCCACGCCCAGTTATGTTTACATGTGTATGTATATCTTGGTAACCGCTGCACCAATTTCTTCCAAACTTGGCACAGTTTTTCACCTTGGTATAACATACGAAAATTTTTAAAATAGGACAATAATCCCATATAACGGTAATTTAGAGAAATACGAAATCTTCGATAAATCAGTAATTATTGAAGCTAATTTATTCAAAATTGATGCTTGCAACAATTCATTACCAAGAAATACGTTTAGGATAAAATTTTGATAAATGGGCGTGGCACCGCCCACTTATGATCACATATATGTATCTCGGTAACCGTTCTACCAATTTGTACCAAACTCGGTGTGGTTATTGTACTTGCCACATAGAAGCAAAGCGTTGCAAATTATTGAAATCGAACTAAAATTACGGCCGCTTTTCATATAACAGTATATTTCAGAAATGCTTGAAACTTCAATATTTCGAAATTTAAGGACGCTAATTTACCCATAATGGATACACCCCGGTTTACCATGTAGCGGTAGCTTTCGGAAAGGTGAAAAACATATATTTAATACTTGCGCCGGGTATTTAATGTTCGGCTCCGCCCGAACTTAGACTTTTTTACTTGTTTAAACTATAATTTTATTTTTATTTTTGCGCTGTGCTAGCTGAGTATAAAAAGAGAAGAGAATAGAGAGAAATATGTATGTGGTTTGGTGATGCTCTCTAAACACTAACGCGTGAAAGGCAAACTTTCTAGCAATGCGTGGTATTGTTGATCAACTTAATACTTTAATTAAACATGCTTATTATTAAAATTTCATTTTAAAAATACCACTGTGTAGAAATATGTGGTAGAAATATGTCATTTTAAAACTTGAATCATTGAAATCGACACAGTACATCGGTTGTTTTGCTCTCACGTTTCTTCGGGCTTTAATTCTATATATAGTATAGATAAAAGTTTTAATGTGAATGAATTTTTTACTATGTTGTCCTCTGCCGATATTGAATATCATGATAGCTCTGATCCAATACTTTTCGTGAAAAATCCCGTAAAACTGTCAAACAGCAAAATTACTCTCTGAAGTGAGAGTAAAAAGTGAGTAACAACAAAAAGTACGGATGCAAAAAAACCATTTTTCCTGTAAAAACGTCAACCAGTGATTGCTTGACACTTTTCATGATTTTACCAGAAGAAAAAGTTCGGGTAAAATCTTGCAACTTCATTCTCTACACAACTCTCCAAAAGTCGCCCTCGTTTACAGGATTTTGGAGGATTTAGTACGGGAACATTTTTCCTGTAACTTCCTGCAAGTTCGTGTATAATCCTGTAAGTTCATGGAGTACTGGATCAGAGCTGATATCATTATTTGTGGAGATTTTAATATAGTAATACGTATAGCTTCCGATTGTTAGATTATATATCTGGTGTTGGTCTAAAAGTGGGATGGGCAAAACTGCTGTCCCAGTCTTCTCGGTTATTTTATTGTGTCTGACACGTCTTTAGTTTTGAAATTTGACCAAGTATCATTTATCTCGGACCATGATCTTATTTTATGTGCGTTTGATATAGCCAGCATCCTTATTTTCTATCATCTTTGGTTATTTTCAGGGAACGGATTTTATGGTAACTGCATTTTTTTTTTGCTAAAGAGATAGGGTATATTCGATTAACCAGGCGTCAAATATGTGTCAGCTGGGTTTTCACGTGGGACCGCAGACAGAAATGTGTGACGCCGGTCTAACTTAATTAAATTACACCTCCATTCACAGCCATCTGCGATAGCGGGTTGTTGGATACAGTATGGTCTATAGGAAGGTCTGGCACACGTGTGCGACAAGTGGTCTCGGGATTACAGCTACCTTTAAAGTATGAGGTTATGTTTATTTACGTGCACGTGTGAAAGTCTTTACCGACTTAAGAGAGAAAATATTACCCTCATAGTGAAATAAATACTCAGAGGGCAGTAAGTACATATATTTAGGCTTGTTTGAACTTAATAAATTTGAACATAAAGGCCAAGTATTGAGCCATGTTTCTGAGAATTTCACGCCCAAAATAAGCCATAATGCTACTGTGTTTTCACCTAGACTTAATTTTATGTAAGCTTTGTATTTTTGAATAAAACTGAGTTGGATAAAACCCTGAAGTTTAGCCTATCACTTAAATGTGACCCTTGTCTATACCGAAAAATATCTCTATAGACCAGCATCACAAATGTGTGTCAGGCTTAAAACAATTACTTCTATTATGAATTTGAGTTTCTGAGACACCCCATGACAACCAAAACCCACAACACTAGACAAAAGCAAATAAAATTATACCTGGTTTGTGATGACGCACTGCTTAAATACGCTTGGTAGCGAACGTGTTAAGAATGTCCAGGATTTAGCTTTCACTGATTCCATATAAACACATTTGAAGTTGCATTTTTTAAGATCAAAATTAACATTTCTATAATAAATGTATTTTTTGATTATTTTTTAGTTTCTGTCTCTTTTAGTGCCTTATTTTGCATTTTTTGCGAGAATTAAAATAATCGTAATCATAAATAATTTAAGGATTACAATTAAGCAATCACAGTTAAAATGTAATCGTAACCAAAAATTACTCAGCTCTGGTTTATATACAAAGTAGTTTAAAATTTTAATACTAAAATGCAATAAAAACTAAACAAGCTAAATTTTTGGCATTAAAACCATGAAGTTTGAAGGAAAACCGGAACATTTTAAGGCTTAACTGGGACACCGGGACGAACAGGCTAAAACCACGACGTGTCCCGGACAACCGGAACGTATGGCAGCCCTATATTTAAGGCACTTCATGGTCATCTTTTTATTAAAGATAAACAAAAAATTGCATTTATTATGATATAATAAGATAGTACTTTTAACATTTCATTTTTAAAATATTTAAAACGACAAAAGAGTGTCAAAATTTCTTTAAAACCACATGGATGCATGAGGCAGTTACATTGTTTTAAATCCGTAACACCGTAATGATAGACTGTAGTTACAAGTTGTAAATGTTTGTGTATTGAATTCTCCAAAAATTTGAATCCATTCCCCTATTCTCCCGATTAATTGAAATTCGACCAAAATCGGGGAATTCTCCCCCGGTTTATGTGACTGCTTCTGTGTTACTTAAGTGAGTGCCAGATTTACAATCATGAGCGACAGTTTTGTTCCAATTTATCTTTTTTGCGAGTATTGCTACTATATATCTACACATGACAGGACATGAACACGAAGTCTGGTGAATTTTCATTTTTAGCTATTCTCAATGAAAGATGTCACTCTCATTTCTTGTGAGTATTCGCCCTAAGTCTGTTCCAATACCGAGCAGATTTACGAGAGGTCGATCGGATACATACATTGGGGCATGTTCATAGTCGAAATAAAGTCGATTATAAAGTTATTTGCTGCTATTTCGTTGAAAACTTTGACAAAAAGCAGCAACTAACTTTATTGTCGAATTCATTTAGGCTGTGGATACGCATTCTTCAGTTATATGTATATTCCTAACTAAATCCTGAATTACTGGAACACACTAATTGTTTACAGTGAACAGCTGATTCTGAGATTATGCTCTCTATACGAAATATAATTACACCGCGTGTGAAGTGCTGCTTTTCTATGCCCTGCACTGCAATGTTAGTATAACCACCGCTTAATATTGACGTTTGTCTCTTATTTAAAATAAGGATTTTTACCTAAGAGAAAAGTTTAGTTCTATAGTTTTATTAATTTATTTGAACGTTTTATTACACTTATGGGGAAAAGTGATTTTAGTTACTTCAATCAGTGATTTCAAACAGTACGATGCTTAACTTGACTGTGTAGCACGTAATCCTTCTGCTTTGCTTTTCGATACCAATTGCCTCTTTATATTTTTTGTATACGCAAGCGTGACATTATTCGGTCATCATAGTATACTAGCAGACCCGGCGAACTTCGTCCCGCCCAAAATTTTTATATATTTTATTGAAACTTTTTGGTCCAACATTTTCACCAACAATTCACGTTTACAATTTTCATTGGCACATTTGTCTGCTAAGATTAAGGTTTGGTGGTCATTTGCCGCTTTAAATAACCTAAGGAAAGTGTTGTATCCGTTCTTGAAATTCTCCAGTTGTGCGGCATTTCATTTTCACTC
>NW_023469205.1:0-5512 GCF_013731165.1 Rhagoletis pomonella | reverse complement strand
TGCAAGTGGCGAGTATTAGGCGTCCAGAAATTTTTTGCCTGCTAATATATATGTACATATGTTTTTTTTTTTTTTGTTTTTTTTCAACGGAGGGGGAATCTTCCAAAGATGTTATGCACGATTCGTCATCCTGTCCGCTAAGGGTGCACCTCATTCGGGACCACGCCCAGACTATGTTATCACATAATTCAGGACTTGCGAGACAGCACGCCTACGTACTAAACCCTTAACTCCGACGTTTGAAGCCTTGTGTTTCGCCTTGCGGGACCGCCGTTAGGTATTACGTCGCAAGGCGTAGCTTTGCCAATTGGCTCTTCACACACGCCTTTCTGGCTTATCTCTCGTTCAGTCTTCTCTTTTCGCTACTGCGCTGTCGTTCTTTCGCTCTTAGCTCCTGGAGGACTATTGCGGACCACGCCTTAATTCTGCTCCACACCGCTTTTGAGTTTATCATGTGCCCCACGATATTGTCAGGCGTCATGCTCTCCTTTATCAGCTGCTCTATGTCTGTTCGATCTGCCTCGTATTTTCGGCAGTGGAAAAATACGTGTAGTACGTTTTCGTCGCCGCTACCGCAGAATGAGCACTCTTTCCCGTCATCATGCCCA
The DNA here is from genome assembly GCF_013731165.1 of Rhagoletis pomonella. Taxonomy (NCBI): domain Eukaryota; kingdom Metazoa; phylum Arthropoda; class Insecta; order Diptera; family Tephritidae; genus Rhagoletis; species Rhagoletis pomonella. The sequence continues at coordinate 4,904 of NW_023469205.1, read as the reverse complement.
TATTTGAACAGGTATTCTCGAAAGCAGCCGTGCTCCGTCAGCAACTGTGTCACGTAGAAGTCGGTCTCTCCGTGTTTCCTCTCCACCCACGCTTTTATGTTATTGATCAGCCTGTGCGTCCACCTCCCTTTTGTCGTCATGTGTCTTTGCCATTCATTTAGACTTGCATCCCTCTCTTGTTTTCGCTCTTCGATTGTCAGGCACCTGCCCAAGTTTCGGGACTTATCGAGGACTCTTTTTAGCTCCATGGCCATTATTTCTGGGGGCATGATGCCCGCTAAGACTCCGACCGCCTCGTGTGATACAGTACGGAAGGCGCTAGTCACCCTGATGCTATTTAGTCGGTACACCGACTTTGCCGCCTTCGCGTAAGTCTTGCGCTGCAACGCGGGTCCCCAGATGGGTGCTGCATACATTAGTATGGACTGGCTCACTTTTGCTAGAAGCGCTCGTCTGTTTTGGCTCGGTCCGCCGATGTTAGCCATTAGTCTTGTTAGAGCCGTGGTCACTCTTGCCGCTTTTTCACAAGCTTTATCAATGTGCACCTTGTAGCTTAATCTCGAGTCTATCATGACACCCAGGTATTTCAGCGACTGCTGTGTTTTGATGCTATGTCCATCGATGTTGAGCGTAGCGCTCTCCATCTTTTTTCGGCTTGTGATCACCACCGCTTCGGTTTTTTGCCCTGCGAGTTGGAGATTCGTTGCAGCGAGCCAGTTCTTTATTTGCTGCGCCGTGCTGTTGCAGATGTTCTCAACTTGGTAGAGGTCTTTGGCCACTACTGTTATTGCTATATCATCGGCGTATCCGATAATTTGTACCTCCCTTGGCAGCGGCAGTCCCAGAATTCCATCATAGAGGACAATCCAAAGTAGTGGCCCAAGTACGGAGCCCTGTGGTACTCCACCCGTCACCAAGTACTTCCTGGGGCCTTCGTCGGTATCATACAGCAGAAGCCTGTCAGATAGGTAGTTGGATACCATCCTTAGCAAGTAGGGCGGCGTGTTCTTTCTTTCCAGGGCACTTAGTATGTGAGGCCAGGATGCCGAATTGAAGGCGTTTTTTACGTCGAATGTCACCACCGCGCAGTATTCCTTCGTGCCATATAGCCATCTTGTTCCTTCTATTGCCTTGCCTGCGACATCGGTGAGCTTTTTAATTGCATCAATGGTAGACCTCTGTCTTCGAAATCCATACTGGTTATCGGCGAGACCCGGCAGTTCCTCCTCTAGGTGCTGCTCCAACCGTACACAAATTAATCGCTCCAGTATCTTACCAAGCGTATCCAGCATACAGAGAGGTCGGTATGCGCTTGGTTCTCCTGCCGGCTTGTTTGGTTTCTGCAGTAGGACCAGCCGCTGTTTCTTCCAGATTTTTGGGAAGACGCCTTCTCGCAGACACCGCCTAAAGAGTTCGGTAAACGGACCCGTGTTGTGCTTGATGGCAACCTTCAGAGCCTTGTTTGGTATTCCGTCTAGGCCTGGCGCTTTGTCATTACCAAATCTTTCTGCTGCTTGGACCACCTCCTCGTCTGTAACCGTTGGTGCTTCCATTCCCTCCGGTTTCTCTGCTTGCGGTCGCCGACCTCCTGGCGTTTGCACAGGGAAGAGAGTTTGCACGACGTCTTTTAGGAGGGTGGGACAGGTTGGTGCCTGGCCTTTACCACCTTTTATTTTCTTCATGACCACCTTGTAGGCATCACCCCATGGGTTTTCGTCCACCTTTTCGCAGAGCTCCTTAAAGCAGCTGGTTTTGCTGCTTTTGATGGCTTTTTTAAGGTCACTTCGCTTCTTTTTGAAGGCTTCGCGCAGCACGGCATGTTCCATCGAGCCACGGTTCCTTTGACACAACCGCCTCGCCTTATGACACTCACCCCTTATGGCCTGGATTTTTTCGTTCCACCAGTACGCCGGCTGCCTGAGAGAGCCGTGTTTTCTCCTGCACATAGCACCGTCGCAGGCTTTACTGATGTGCCTCACCAGTGTTTCAGCCTGGAGCTCAGTGTTATCCTCAGTGGCCATTTCCCCATCCAGCACGAGTCTGAAGAGCCTCTACCTTCCAGCCCCTCGTTTGCACCTTCCTGGTGATCGCCCTTTGTCGGCTCTGTGCACAATTCCCTAGCTCCATCATGATTGCCAGATGGTCACTGTTCGTATAGAGGTCCGACACCTTCCAGCTCGTTGAGCGCACCAAGGAACTACTAGCGAAAGTAATGTCAATCACCGAGCCTCGACCATTCTTCTCAAAGGTATTTTTGTTCCCCGAATTCAGAAGCACCGCATCAAGTACCGAAAACGCCTTTAGTAGTGCATCTCCCCGCCTGTTTGTGTGTACGCTACCCCATTCCACTGCCCATGCATTGAAGTCCCCTGCTATAACGTTCATTGTGGTGGTCCGGACTTCTTGAACCAAACTGTCTAGGATGTTCTCGTATTCATTTTGTGGGATACTTGGTGGTATGTAGCAGCTATAAAAGTTAAAACCGTCTACCTTCGCTAGTGTGTAGTAGCTTTTACCAAGCAGCGGCTTTTCTTGGAAAGCTTTTTCTCCGCATGTCCATATTGCAGCTTTGCCTGTGAGGTCCGATATCCATGCTCCACTGTATATATTTTTATACTGCTCGCTGATTATTGCTATGTCCACCTTCTCCTCGTACACCGTTTGCCTGAGCAGCTCTTGCGCTGCTTCGCAGTGGTTGAGATTCAACTGCATGACTCTCATTTTCTTGATTTCTTGCACGCCTCCTGGTATAGCGGACACCTCCAACTACCTATCTGGTGCTCGGTGTTCTTTCTTCCCTGGTTTTTGCATGCTCTGCAGTGTGGCTTTTTGTCGCAGGCTTTCGCAAAGTGTCCATTTTCTCCACATTTTAGGCAGCATTGACTTCTGTCTTCCGCGTTTTTGCAGTCTCTCGCTATATGGCCATATTCCAGGCACCTGAAGCATTTTTTGGGGTTCGGTTTCTCCCTTACTCTGCACACAACCCATCCTATCTTTATTTTCTGCGCGTCAAGAAGTAATCTTGCCTCCTGCGCTGGGAGATTTACCACCGCGGTTTGTGTGCCCGCATAAGCCGCCCTGATGCTTTTTATCGCATTCTCGTTAAGGTGGTTTAGCTCCTTTATCTGGTTGCGGATGGCCTCGGCAATATTCTCCTTGGTGGTAATCTCGTTTAGGTCACGGATTTCTACCATCGTCTCGTGGGTTAGGGCTCTGATCTGTGCCTGGTCCCCTAGAAGCCTACCTATTTCGCTCTTGAGTTCGCCCGTGTCCTTCATTTGCGTCTCCTTAAGCTGCAGCAGTATTTCACCCTTGACCGTCTTTCTGATGCGTGATACGCTCTCGCCGAGTTTCTGCAGCGCCTCTTCCTTTTTTACGGTCCTTAGTATATCGCTGTAGGTCATATCTCCCGTCCGAGCTATAATGATGGCATCTGGCCGTGGTGGTGGTTTGTATGCCATCTTCTTTTTGCCATGTGACCTGCGTTGGACCTCTACCCATTTTCCTTCTTTCTCCACCTCCTTCTCCTTAATCTTGCCGGAATTTTCGTTTGGCGCCACCTTACTCTGTTTGGTTGCAGGGTTTGTGGTCACCTCCTCCTGCGTGGTTTTGTTTTTCTTGGGTGGCGTCCTACGCTTTAGTTGGCTTTCATCTCGGGGGCCTTTTCGGGGTTTCAGCAGTCACCGGTATGTTGAAAATACTCCGTCTGCTTGCCTTTATTCTGGAGTACTCCTCCAGGGCACTCGCATGCAGCTTTGTTAGTGAGCTGAGTATCTCTCGCATGCTATTGTTTATTGAGCGTTGTGGCGGGCACATTGCCTCCGTCAGCCTCTTAATAGCATCTCCGAGCTCCGACATGTAGTCTCCGTTCTGTTTGGCTCCCTTCATTTGAGGCTCGCTGTCTTGTAGTGCAGGTGGCGACGATCTCGTTCGTACCGGCTTCTCCACGCTAAGCGCCTTTACAGGCGACCGAACTAGTCTTGACGCACGCTTGAACGGGTCAGTTTCTGCAGTCGGTGTTCCCTGGGACGGGTCTGCCCCAAGCACCTTGCAGCCCCTGCCGTCCAGGTTTTTCGCGCCGCTGCTGGCTTCGTTTACATTGTTGTTGTTGTTGTTGTTGTTTTTTCTCATTTTGGAATCCATTCTTTTGTTTTTGCCAGCGCATCGTGTGCAGGGGGGCGGGCCGAAATAGACAGGAACGGGTATACCCTCGGGGACTATGCCCCTACCCCAGTTCCTTGAGGCCTGTCCTTCGCTTTACCGGTCCCGGAAAACACGGACGGACCGGCGCTCGCCCGGGGCAACGCGGTCTACTACACCTGCGTCCAATGCACACTCCCTGACCAGGGACCGAAGTGGCTGGTTACTGATACGCACCGCGGCTGACACCTCGGCAGAGCACGCTCACATCACCGTCTCTACCCCGCCAGCGGAGAAATCGCTGTAGGGATTTCGAGGGACTCCCAGTGCGCCGCAGCGCGTACCGGTCTGGATTGTTGTATCAGCCGCACCTAACATGGTGAACAAACGCTGACCAGGAAGCCGTCCAATATGGAAGCCGTCGCGCCTGGGTTTTTTTTTGTAACTCATCATATGTATGATGAGGGGGACACATATTTCAAAGAGGCGGTGTCCACTCGCCACTATCACAGGAATTTCATCAGACTTGCTGGCTTTTATACCGCGTCCTCTATTCCTGCTGCTCATCGTCGGGGATTGCTTATTCGTTTAACCTTATTTCGCAACTAACCTGCTACTACAGGCCGTCCGGCTATCCGCGACCTGCCGACCCCCCCGGTAGCTTAGAGCCCAGCTATGGTGACCGTTCCCACTGGGAATCAAAGTCCCCACCCCGGGTATTAGCAGGCAAAAAATTTCTGGACGCCTAATACTCGCCACTTGCA
>NW_023469204.1:0-5514 GCF_013731165.1 Rhagoletis pomonella | reverse complement strand
AAATGTTCGGAGCTAGTCAATCATAAAATAATTGTATTCCATCACCAAAATGCGAAAGAACACACGCAAATGGCGACCCGTCAAAAATTATTGCAGCTGAGTGGAGATGTGCTGCCACACCCAACAAAAGTGCAGTCAAATTTCCAACAGTTTCGCTCTTTTAACAGTTTTTTTTCTCTAAAGACAAGTCATTCTATGAACGGAGAATTGCGAAGCTCACCTAAAGATGGCAAAAAGCCTTTGAATAAAGCGACTAATATATCCTTGATTGATCTTTGTTCTTTATGTAATCACACGATATTAAAAGACAAACATACTTGCATAAAATGGGTAATATATACTTAAATATTCTAGTTATTAGAAAATTATTTTATCGAGCTTTTAGAAAACTGTTTCAACAACAAAAGGCATGGTGCTAACCTCATTCCCTTGGAGAGTGTAAAATGGAACACAAAATAATTAATATCCTGAGCCATAATTCATATTAGTCGAAATAATGACAAACAATTTAACGCAAAGAAATTTAATTTTAAATATGCAATGCGCACATGATGATTAAATTTAACTTCTAAAATTACACTTAATCTAAAGCTGAAAAAGGTTTTACAAATTACAGCTAGACGCTTTTATATGTGCACTCATTTACATAAATACTCGTATATACATATTTATGTACAAACGTAGAGAACATATGGCACGCGCATATGGATTTCATTTTGAGCATAACAACGGTTAAAGTGTCATTATTGTTGCTCTTCTTGATGCCAATAAAACATCAGCGCCCATACAGCCATTGGCTGTAGAGTAAATGATTTTAATATAACAGCTAAATGAGTTTTATGACGACGAGACTCATTTGTAACTGCAAACAATCATGTCTCCTTTTTAACGTATGAATGTATGTAGGCTTCTGAGCATTTATTGGTATATGATTCCAAATACCCTTTACGAAGCCGAATTTCACGAAGTGGTTCACATCATTGAGAACTCGCTTTTATTATGGCTTCTTTAATGAATATTGATATATGAGGCGCTGTGGTGTAGTGGTTAGCAGTGCGCGCTACCATTCCGCAGGGCCTGAGTTCAAGCCCGCTTCAACCCAACATCAAATAAAACAAACTTTTTTTTTCTATTAGCGGTCGCCCTTCGGCAGCCAATGGCAAACCTCCGAGTGTAATTCTGCCATGAAAAAACACCTTCTTACAAAAATACAATTTGTGGAAAAACACCAAGACGCACGCCACACATCGGAGGAGAAGCTCGGCCAAATATTATTATCATTATTAAGAAATCTAAATTTAAGGGTACAAACTGGATCTTACTGGACTCACTAAGAATAAAATATCTTGGAGTTGTTCTGGATCCCAAACTAAGTTGGTCTATGAGGCCAAGAGAATGCAAGGCAACAAATAGCGATTAAAGCCAAAGAATGTACACTTGATATGCACGGCTACTTTCTTACGGAGCCCTGGTAAGGTGGCCGTCTCTCGCTAAGAGTTATATTGCAATTCAGAGATCAGCTCCTGTTAGTGCAATTAGTGTAAAGAGATCCAACGGAGATTGTCAACATTCTGCCCAATTTAATAATCTGATAAATCCGAAGTCGCGCTTATAGTTGTCCAGGGCATAGGGACTGAAACTTCGAATGGCCTAGTGGCGTGCGGCAACAAATCGTATGCCACGCGGCGGACATGCGCGCGTCGCTTAGGGAAATCAAAATTAGTTGACAAAGCAACTCTGTGTTTGAAAGAGACATCAATGGGAGCCTATATACAAATGTATATATCTAGCACATTCTTATTCCGAGAGCGCGGAATGGTTTGCCAAAACTCTGGTGTGGCATAGAAACTTCAATATGTAGATTGCAAGCCGCAAAGAGGAGGCCGAAAGCTATTGGAGGACAAGTATTTTCGCCGAATTCTACATTGAGCTAACTGCTTCCGATTACCTTACTACAGTATGGTCTTCTAGGCTGAGATTTCAGCTATTATTGAGAATGTAAATAACTCGAAACCGATACAATTTCTAAGTAAATTTCCATTTTCACTGACAGTCAAATTGTAATCAGGGTTATCAGCTCTGTCAGGATTAACGAATAATTTTTTGCCGGATTATCCGCGATCACTCCATGATATGGAACAGAGAATAGCCTAAACTGCATTTGGGTTCCCGTTCACAGAGATAAAGAGGAAACTGTACGGCGAACGAACTTGCAAAATGTGACACGACCAGGCAGATTCTTCCAGCAAAGCACACAATTTACAGCAAGCTGCCATTGAAGGGATTTGCTGAAGATCAAGGAAATTAAAAAAGAACCCCTAATATGCATGCCTACCACGTCGGAGCACCACCTACTTACATATGTTGTTTCGTGCAGGGTATAAATTTGTAAGAAATTTATATGAGTCATTCGTTTGTAATTGCAAAATGTTTGGAGAGTGGGAAATCAATTTCATGTACGTGGTATACATTGTGGCGCGTCAATGTAGTATACTGAAATGAACCCTAAATTTTAATTATGCGAAAGTATAAAATGTTTACGTTTTCTTATAATCGCAATGTGTTAGACTTTCCTTTACCAAAACCCCAATTTAATTGCTTTATTAACACTGCAATTAGTGAAGAGTCTTTAGAGTATTAGTCACTCGGGGGTTTACACAAATCTGTGAAAATTGTACGAAAATTGCTTGGTCGGTATCTATGTGGAAAAAATACTTATCACGGCAAAAGTATAATGTAAGTAAAGCGATCCATTTGCTAAAAGGAAAAAATCTGTTAGCCTGCACTAAACAATGATCACCCACAATGCAATTTTACGGCTTTTGAAGGGGAATATCCATATCATATTTTATGTTAATAAATTTATCACTTTACATAAATATAAAATTAGTTTCTATTTCCGTACGAAATGTCTCCTCGAAATCCTCATTTACTGTGTTCCCACTAATCAACACCAAATTCTCTATTCAAAATTTTGATAAGAATTCAATTTGGATTTCACTTTCAATTTTTCAAAAAAGAAAATAAAAAAATATTCATTTATGCACTTCATTCATATTCTCCACTTTGGAGAATGCCAATATGTCGAACATGATAAATGTGCCTAGACAAAAATGTATGCTTTCGCCATTTGTCTAACTCACAATGGATTTGCTTTGGCTGCCAAAAAAAAGAGAACAAAGCCTACCACCACACAAAAAGCAGCAACAATGGTGAAAAAACAAACCAAACACATTCAAAAACAAATAAAAGCAAATCAAAAACAAACCACTGGTAAAACAACTAGCGACATTAATGATAGGGATGAATGTCGTTTTTGGTAAATATCGTTTGCCTCTAGCCAATTTTATATGGCAATGTGGATGTTCCTACTAGGGTGATTGTCTCGGTGTTTTCCAAACGTGCCCCTCCGGTTTCACTTTTTTTTGATATCTTTAGGCAGTTTTCTCAAATCCTCGAATACATGTATAATCATAAAATTAGTTTGATATCCCCTGGTGTAAGAGCTGGAAATTAAATCGACCATTTTGCTTTCTCGAGTCATTAGAAACAGAAGAGGGGCTGATATTGGTAGTGTCATAGACCGACGTGTATTGAGTGCATATCTGGAAATAGACGAACCCACCGCTACTTTACTGATCGACTAAGAAACCCTTAAGGGTACGTCGGATTGTCCAGTTGAACAGCGGTGGGAAGGAATGAAAAGAATTTTCAGTTCATTAGATAAGACCGCCACCACTTGCGGTGTCTCTGGTTGTCTGAAAAAACCTAAATGCTAATTTTAGAGCGAGCCTCTCCCAGTTTCCCAGAATATTGTAGAGAACTTCCTTCTCAATACGAAACAGAAGGCAACGACACAGAGTGTAAGTTAGACACCACAAGCGTTACCACGTAGGTGGCCTAGCCAGGACAGTAGAAAATGCTGCTTCAAGCAACAAAAAGAAGAGCTTGGTAATCGAGCATCCTGTGTGAAGCGCACTTGGCCTTCTTCTGCATTCGGCAGCGGAGCAGCTTTCTTTATGGTAATACAACTTTGTTTCAGTTATGAGCCACGTTTTAACTGACGACGTTCCAACTTTTTCTGAAAGACTGGCTCGTTCGAATACCAAAAATCGTATTTAACCAGATGCGCTCACTGCATAGGAAATATAAAAACAGTGAGAATCATCATGAGTCAGTGCGCCGAATTCAGAGCATTAGAGTGTTTGTCGATTTCGAAAAGGCTGTCGATGGTGTTCATCGAGAGAGCCCTTGAGCAACCCTGTCGAAGATGAAGCTGTTTGAGGTCCTTGAAGTTTACAACGGGCCTCGGCAAGGGCAGCGCATTACACAGAGAAGCGGAGGCGACAGACCTGAGGATCAACTTTATAAAGAATCAGGTTCAGAGTATGCTAGCGTAGTATCGTGGTGTAGTGGTAGTCTTCGATCAAATTCTTGAGACTGTGGGCAAATTCAAATACCTTGACAGCGAAGTTGCCCCCGTTAGCGGCACTGACGAAGACATTGCTGGAAAGTCACTACTGCAATAATGAGGTGCATGCAGGATTTCCTAAACAGATGTCTGAGAATAATTATTTTAATATTTTTGCCTGGGGAAATCGCAGAAGAGCAGCTGCTTAGAAAGGTTCACATCTAGATTCGGAGGCATAAATGAAGCGTATAGGCCACAATTTGTGCAAAGAGGACGGCAGTAGGCCCGGCAGACCTGAAGAAAAACACTCGATCGAGGGGCGAAGCAACTCGGCGATTGCCAGAAACAACCAGATGGCGCTCAGGGCTAGTAGTTGTATAGGTATTAAAATACGCGAAGAAGAAGACATTTGGTAACCACTTAAAACTCAATAAATGTACTTAAAAAAACAAAATTTAAACCGAATATTAATTTTCCACGCATTTTGCTGTACTTTTAAGCAAACCTTTTTTGAACTATTTTAATCAAATCTTTACCCATTACTCCAATAGTTTTCTCGTCATTTTGGCATAACTATATATATATTTGGAAAACCGGTGAGCAGTTGAACACCCTAGGCGCTCTCTCACATTTGGCTCAACATATCAACAATTCAAAGGGAAAATCGCTTGCATGCATATACAAAAACGCCTACAAGTGAGCACTTCATTTTACATGCCGGCACCCTTTTCGCTTTGAGCACTTATAGCAGCAATTCGGCGCTGCTTTCATGCAATTGTTGGCATGTAGCGTGCTTTTTTGTTGTTGCAGTCGTGTATTGTTACTTTTATTCCTGTGTTTACCCAATTGTACCGTCAATCAGAATTGTTGTCAAACGTCATTTTGAGTAGCTTCATTTAACGTCAACGCGATTTTTGTTTGTCTTCTTGGTATTGGCGTTGCGTGGGTGTTGGTTTTGCTAACATCCATATATATATGCGCTTATGTATGTATGTACATTCATGTAAGCATGCTTCGGCATGTGGTTGACATTTTGTGGCAATCAGACAGTCATTGAGCGCGCTGGGCTGTGTAAACCACTTGAAGCTCATCAAAATGGATTT
>NW_023469203.1:0-5514 GCF_013731165.1 Rhagoletis pomonella | reverse complement strand
ATATTCCACAAAGAGAAACGTCAAGTTGGATGAACACTGCGAACAGCAAGAGAAAGAGAATGAGCTATAAACTTCCGAATGTTCTACAGTTGCCATAAGTGCCAGCGCAGGTATATAAGGGCGCCGCCACCGCGAGGTGAGTTAGTTACAAGTCAGCAAGCTACAAGTAAAGTGAGCAGAGAAGCGAGTTGCGAATAAGCAAGCTATAAGTTTAATTGCGTTATCAAGTTTAGTTAAGCGCTGTTATTGCTTTAACAAGTATTGTAAAGTGTTTTTACTGTATTAGCGAGTATTGTAAATTGTTTGTTGTACAATAAAGTTAATTGTACTACAATTTGGTCATCGATTGCATTTATTTAACAATCCAGCGGTACGAGCCGAGAGATTTGGGAAATCCGGACGAGGTTTCAAGGATAATCGTAACAATTGGTGTCAGAAGTGGGATTGTTAAATAAATCCCGAAGGATAAAGTTTTGAAAATGGCAAAAATTCAGGACTTAATGATTGAGGAACTCAAACAGGAGTTTGAGAAGCGAAATTTGGCAACCTCCGGAAGAAAAGTGGAGTTACTAACACGGTTGCGAGAGGCTATGGAAGCAGAAGGCATCGACGTGGACAAATACGACTTCCAGGGTAAACTTGACGATGCATCCGCAAAGGATGAACAGAAAGATGAGGCCGCTTGTTCGTCGAAGGATATGCAGAAGACATCCGGGAAGGTTGAAGAACAGCAAAAGTCTCCAAGTTCATCAACATCTATGGACATGAACACGTTATTGGCTGCCATGTCACAGATGTCATCACAGCTGTCGTCTCAGATGCAAGCACAGGATACACGCATGTCAAAGATGTCCTCACAGATTTCATCCCAGCTGCAAGTGCAGGCAACACGCATATCATCGCAGCTAGATGAAAAGATTACTCAGCTACAAGAGAATTTATTCAAAAATAACGCGGAACTGAGAGAGAGACAGGATAAAATCGAGGAACGACAAGATAAAATTGAAGCGCTTATTAAGGAAAAACAGGACAAAGTCGAAGCTAAGGTGGATGAGCTTGAAGATCGTCTCAGTGGTTTGCAGTTGAATCGTCCAGCTACTTCGACGAACGCTCCCAAGGTAAAAACCCCATCCTTTGACGGCGCGATTCCTTTCCAGGTCTTTAAGCTCCAGTTCGAAAAAACGGCTGCAGCAAATCACTGGAGCATGGAGGATAAATCCGCTGCACTGTTCGTTGCATTAAAAAGACCTGCAGCGGAAATCTTGCAGACTATTACTGATTGTGAAAAGAACAGTTACGATGCGTTAATGGGTGCAGTGGAAAGACGTTATGGTAGCGAGCACAGGAGACAGATATACCAGATGGAGCTGGAGAATCGCTGCCAGAAATCCAACGAGACTCTACAGGAATTCGCCTCCGAGGTTGAAAGGTTGGCTCATTTAGCAATTGGAGATGCATCTGATGAGCATCTCGAAAGAGTAATGATCCAGAGGTTCATCAACGGAATGCGGGACGTGTATACCAAGCGCGAGACGTATGCAAATCCAAAGCCAACATTTGCTGAAACGGTCTCGTATGCTCAGACACGTGAAACGGCAGCGCTCCTAAGTAGACCAGCCTACAAAGCCCATCGAGTAGAAGTGGAAACACCTGACGTGATGAAAGAGATCCTGAAAACACTCAAGTCGATGGCAAGGAAGAATACTCCTGGTGCAACCGAGAGGAAGGATGGTGCTAGAAAATGTTTTAGTTGCGGAAAACCAGGCCACTTCGCACGCGAATGTAAGACGGGTTCCAACAGGTCAAACAGTTCAGCAGTACGTAAACGCAGGACTGAGGATGTCGAGCCCAACTCCGACCAGTCGTTAAACTAAAACGAGCCAGCAGCAAGGGGCGCGCGCTGGCTCCCGCAATTGAGTGCCCCATAATCTCCGTCTCGCGAATTAGCAGAAAAGCGAGCAACGTTACTGTTGGTGGATATGTGGACGGACATGAGCGAGTACTAACTGTGGATACGGGCGCATCACATTCCATCATTCGATCTGATTTGGTCACTAAAGGGGTAAGGCCATTACCTGGAGCAAGGTTGAGGACACCCAAGTTGTAGGGGAGGTAACATGCAAAGTCGCAATAGGGAATGTGACGGTGTTACACAAGTTCATAGTCGCGGCGATTATGGATGAAGTCATCATTGGATTAGACTTCATGCTTGATCAAGGTATGAAGATCAACATGAAGAACAGGATTATGACGTATAACAACATGGAAGTGCCCCTTCGGTTTGGGTATGATGGTCCGTACAGCAGCAAGCGAGTGATCTTAGAGGAAAGCGAGCAGATTCCACCGAAGTCAGAAGCAGTTGTGTGGGCAAAGAATGATGGAGATTGTGGGACAAACAAATTGCGGGTTGTTGAAGCAACACAAAATTCTACATCGGACGTACTTATTGGTAAAACCTTGGCTAAGACGCAAAAGGATGGACGCATCCCAGCTCGAGTGCTCAATGAGTTCAAATCAGCAGTCAAACTCCGAAGAGGAACTGTACTGGGGCAATGTCGAGAGGTAGAGGCAATCTTCAACTGCGAAAAGTTACCTGAAAGCGATTCCATTGTCGAGAATGACATTGCGGAAGACATTAATGCATGGACGGAAGGGTTGGAAGAAAAATACCAGCACAAGGCTAAGGAACTTCTCCGAAGATACTATATAACATATTCGACAAGGATGGCGACAAACCAGGCAGGACTAACGTTGTGAAACATCGCATTGATACTGGCGATGCAAGGCCAATCCGTCAAGCTCCTCGGAGTGTTCCACTTGCCAAACGTGAAACTGTTAGCCAAATAATAAAAGATATGAGCGAGAGTGGTGTGATGGAACCATCAGCGAGTCCATGGAGTTCGCCGGTAGTACTTGTGAAGAAGAAGGATGGTCAAATGCGGTTCTGCGTAGACTACCGGAAACTAAACGATGTGACGAAAAAGGACAGCTATCCTCTTCCCAGGATCGATGACACTCTGGACTCGTTGACTGGAACAAAGTGGTTCTCAACACTCGACCTTAAGAGCGGCTATTGGCAAGTGGAGGAAAGTGACGAGGATAAGGAGAAGACAACTTTCAACGTTGGAGACGGTCTGTGGCAATTCACGGTGATGTCCTTTGGATTATGCAACGCTCCTGCCACTTTTGAACGCCTTATGGACCATGTGCTCAAAGGACTGCATTGGAAAACATGTTTGGTGTATCTAGACGACATCATCGTATTGGGTAAAAGCTTTGAGAAACACCTGAACAATTTGGAAGAAGTTTTCCAGAGGATAGCTGGCGCTGGTCTGAAGTTAAGTCCTAAAAAGTGCTCACTGTTCAGGAAGGAGGTGAACTACTTAGGGCACAAGGTGACAACGGAGCGCATCTGTACTGCGAAGGAAAAGATAGAAGCAGTAAAGGATTGGCCAAGACCTAGGAACCTGCACGAACTACGAAGTTTTCTTGGGCTATGCACCTACTACCGCCGATTTGTTCCAAATTTCGCCAACGTTGCTAATAGCCTCCACGAGCTCACTAGGAAAAATAGAGCCTTCGAGTGGAACAAGGAGCAGGAGGAGGCTTTCCAGACTCTGAAGGAACGACTATGTACTGCACCTATGCTAGCGTATCCCGTTCCAGGTGCAACGTTTATTTTGGATACGGATGCTAGTGGTTATGCCATAGGAGGCGTACTGTCGCAGGTAATTGATGGGCAGGAGAAGGTAGTTGCCTACTATAGCCGGTCGATTGGAACACCAGAGAGAAACTACTGCGTAACTCGGAGAGAACTACTAGCGTTAGTGGACTGCGTCAAACATTTCCACAAGTACCTCTATGGGCAACGTTTCCGAGTTCGAACGGACCATGCAGCGCTGAAGTGGCTACTACAGTTTAAGAATCCAGAAGGACGGCTAGCTCGGTGGTTTGAGAGACTGCAAAGTTATGACTTCGGAATTGAGCACCGCAAGGGAAGTGTCCACGGTAATGCTGATGCCATGTCCCGCCGACCATGTAGCCTGGAATGTAAACACTGCTCAAAAGCTGAGGGAAAAGAGGACATTATAGACGTCCGTCTAACGATAATAACACCAGCGGAAGAGTGGAAGGAAAAACAGCTACGAAAGTGTCAGCAGGAAGATCCAGATCTGGAGCTTTTGATGCATGGACTGGAGGTGGACAGGAGGCCAACTAAGGAGCAAATGGCAGCGGAAAGCCCCATCGCAAAGGCGTACTGGGCACAATGGAACAGCTTAAAATTAATATCTGGCTGTTTGCATAGGGTATGGGAAAGCGAAGATGGCCAGTGCTCCCGCAACCTGATAGTAGTTCCAAGGGTAAGAATTCCGTATGTACTCAAGGAATTCCACAATGGTCCTAGTGGAGGGCACGTGGGAATCACGAAGACCCTGGAGAAGGTTAAGCAGAGGTTCTATTGGGTTGGTTGTCGGCAATCGGTCGCAGAGTGGATTGCTAACTGCGCGGAGTGTATTGCAGCTAAGGGGCCGAAATCCAGAAGCCATGGGCAGATGAAGCAATATAACTCAGGTGCACCTTTCGAGCGGATTGCCATGGATGTAGCCGGTCCATTTCCTATGAGCGCACAGGGAAACAAATACGTCCTTGTGGTTATGGACTACTTTAGCAAATGGCCGGAGGTATACCCGATTCCAAACCAGGAAGCTAAAACAGTAGCGGAGGTATTCACCTACAATTGGGTTGCGAGATACGGTGTACCTATAGAGCTGCACTCTGACCAGGGAAGAAATTTTGAGTCGGCGGTGTTCCAAGAGATGTGCCAGATACTGGGTATCCGGAAAACTCGAACGACGGCTCTTCATCCCCAATCAGACGGCATGGTGGAACGGTTCAACCGAACCCTGGAAGAGCATTTGCGGAAGGTCGTGGACAAGAATCAAAAAGATTGGGATGTCCGCATACCCTTGTTCCTGATGGGATACCGGTCAGCAGTGCATGAAACAACGGGTAAAACTCCTGCAAGGGTAATATTCGGCAGTGAGCTCCGTTTGCGTAGTGATCTGAAGTTTGGGGTGACTGGTGATGCTAGAAGGATTGGAAAAGAGACGTCAAACATCCTGGAAGAGGAGCTGAGAGAGATACATGCTCTTGTGAGACAGCGCACACAAATTATGAGTGACAAGATGAAAGCCAGGTATGATAAGGAGATGAATTCCGAGGGTTTCCAGGAAGGTGATTTGGTGTTGCTGTATAATCCACAACGAAAGAAAGGTTTGTCCCCAAAACTACAATGCAACTGGGAAGGTCCGTATAAGGTCGTAAAACGGCTAAATGACGTAGTGTATCGGATCCAGACCGTTGGGAGACCAAGAAACAAGATGAAGGTGGTCCACTTGGAAAGGCTTGCAGCGTTTGGAACCGCAAGTGTGTCTGATCGGGACGATCAGACTTAGGTGGAGGGCAGTGTGGCGAATACTGCGGCAACACAAAGCGAACAACGAGAAATAGGCA
>NW_023469202.1:0-5515 GCF_013731165.1 Rhagoletis pomonella | reverse complement strand
AACCAATGGAGCTACTAAATTAGTTTTAGTGGCGTTGAAGAACACCTAAAAGACAACTAATTCCAGCATATATTTGGAAAATTTAAAACCAAAATTTAGGAATGGGTCAGCTAGGCTAAGGTTGAAGAACACCAAAAAGTCACCTATTTCCAGCATATATTTGGAAAATTTAAAACCAAATGGAAAATTAACAAGTAAGAAAGTCTAAGTTCGGGCGCAGCCGAATATTAAATACCCGGAGCAAGTATAAATTATACGTTTTTCAGCTTTCCGAAAGCCACCGCTACATGGTAAGCCGGGGTGTATAAATTTTGAGTAAATTAGCGTCCTTAAATTTCGAAATATTGAGCTTTCATGCATTTTTTATATGTTTTTTTTTTTAATTATACTTGCATTTATTTGTTGGATCTGCTTATTTTACATCGATTAAGCCTAACAACAAGTTTAAAAATCTTACGTCTAATTTACAATAATATAGCTCAAACCCTGGGGTTGAGCTCAACGAAAGGCTGCTAGATCTATTCTTCGCAGGCGTGTTATATTTGTTGTGTTGCACAGGCCACTTGCCAGTGGATTTGGGTGGTTACGCAGTTTTATTTTATATTTTTCTCTGCTACTGTCGATTACAGATTTAACCATCGGTATACCAAGGTCTCTATGTACATTTTCATTGCGGGCATACCACGGTGCTCCCGTTAAGGCCCTAGCGTTTTAGATTGGAATCTTTGGATCCTGTCAATGTGGGTTGCACAGGTCGTACCCCACAGGTGAATATCATACATCCATATAGGCTTAATGACTGTATTATATACAAGTACTTTATAATCTAGTTTCAGTTTTGATTTACTGTTTATAAGCCAGTTCACGCTAGCTGACTTAAGCTTCATTTGTGTAATCTTGGTTGATATGTGTTTGCGCCAAGTTAGTCTCCTATCCAAGTGTATTCCTAGATATGTCACCTCAGTGGCTTGTGGAATATGGACATTATTTAATTTGATTGGGGGGCATACTTGCGGTCTGAGTGAAAATGTTGCATGTTTACACTTCTGTTCGTTGACTTTTATGCGCCAGTTTGCCAGCCATTCTTCTAAGCGTAGTAAATGTTCCTCTAGTACTCTTGAAGCACTGTTGGGACATTTATTACGACTTACTAAGGCGGTATCATCAGCGACGGTGAATGTGAGTATATCCTTGCTAGTTGGAATATCTGAAGTGTAGATGATATACAGCATAGGCCCGAGTACACTACCTTGAGGAACGCCAGCCGTTATCGACATGTCTTTTGAAGTGAAATTAGATACTTTTACAGCAAATTTTCTGTTAGTTATGTATGATTCAAATATTTTGTGGAATTCCGGCGGCAACAATTTTTTAATTTTATATGTAAGACCGTCGTGCCCAAGGTTCGGATTTGCCTCATTTTAGCCCCTCGCTCGCTCGTTAGTTTGCTCTGAGCTTGCGCAACTCACGAGCAACAAGCGAGGCTGTTTTCAAACGAGCACTCGTTAAGTACGAGCGCACGCGCTGAGCAGCCAGCGAGCGAGTAAGAAAACGAGGACAGCACAAGAGTAGAGTGGCAAGCAAACGAGGGCCTCATTAGCGGCAAGCAAAAGAGGGCCGAGCGAAGCGTCGAGGCGAGTAAACGAGCGAGGCACTCATTTGCACCAGCACAAGCGAGGCAAATGAGGCGAGCAAACGCGCGAGGCAAATGAGGCAAGCAGATTAGACAGGCAAACGGGTTGTTTGGTCAGCAAAAATGTATGGGATAAAAATTGCATTAACTAAGAATTTCGAGTCAAGGACAAAGACTTATCGGCGAAGTTTTATGATTTTAAGAATCTAATTAATTCTATTTGCCTGTCTATTAATGCTGCCAACAATAAAAATGCAAAGTGTTTGGCGATGCTAGCTGCTGATGTTAGTGCTCTGAAAAGTACAGCTTTTCCGACCAATGCTACTGTTGCTAATAGCAACTGTAATCGCTATTTCTCTATTCCGAACATTTCTACTGAAGCTGATACTGCTGCTGTCTCGCCCTCGCCAATGCTGACAAGTGCTGATTGTTTTGGTGATAATTCGCAAGCACAGGGGAATAATAACAGTTCAACTGCACCGAAGTCGATGAACAAAAAGCTACTCGGTAAAGTGAATTTAACATCATGTTCGGCGGGTGCCTCGCACTCTTCATTAGATAGCACTGCTGGTAATTCGTCTACCCCTGGTTTGCCTATTTCCCCATTGGCTGTTGAAACTGTTGTGTCTGAAACTAATGTTGGTCCGGCTGTTGATGAGCTTGTACCTCTAGATGCTGTAGATACTGCCGCTGCTGCCGATAAATCTGGCTGGAAAACAGTGCAGAGTAAGCGTGATAGACAGCGTCATAATCAGACTCATGTTGATCAGACTCTTGTTGTTGGGCCCAGTGATAGTGGTGAACTTGACGTTGTTGATGTAGCACCTGTAAGCCGCCGCTTTAAGTGGCTGCATGTGTCCTCCTTTCGGAATACAGTCTCTGCTGCTAACATTATTGATTATGTTGTGAAACACACAAACATAGGCGAGAAATTAGTAGCGTGCTATAAATTAGTAAAGAAGGATGCCGATATGGATTCGTTGAATTATGTCAACTTAAAGCTTGGTGTTAGTGGTGATGACTACAAGAAAGTGCAGAAGCCTGAGTTATGGCCGGCTAAGGTGACCATCTGTCCGTTCCGTTTTTTTTTTTTAAAGACGGGAAACAAACGCGGCAAGATTAGTTGGCTCATCGCCTATGTTTCCATCTAACAATATTAAGATTTATTATCATAACGCATCTGGGCTTAGAGGCAAATCTGATGCTGTTCGAATGTTTAGTTCTCTTTTGGAATATGATGTTTATGTCATTACTGAGTCCTGGCTTAACACAAATTTTTTCGACGCTGAATTTTTTGATATGAAGCTCTTCACCGTATTCCACAAGGACAGGGACGTTACTAAAACTGGGCTTAGCAGAGGAGGAGGTGTGCTGATAGCCGTACGGAGTAACCTCCAAGCTAAATCTATCCCTCTGCTGAATGAAGATACGCTCCTCGACCAACTTTGCGTTCGTTTGCGTGGTGCCCACGGCTTCCTCTATCTCTGCACCTCTTACATACCTCCAGCTAGTAATGATGCTTTATACCGAGCCCACGTCGAAAATGTGATTGCCATTCACCGTGTCGTTGGCAACGATCAACTGTGTGTTCTTGGTGACTTTAATTTAAGTAATCTTAATTGGCATTTTTTGAAGAATGATGCATTTTTAACACCCTCAAATATTAATAGTTCTTATGAATCTTACTTTATTGATAATTTACTAGGGATTGGATTAGTTCAGGTCAATGGCTTGTATAATTGTTTAAATCGCTTTCTAGACTTGATATTTGTTAGTAATGGCTTACATTCTATTGTATCGCAACCTCCCTCTTCAATCTCGCCGCTTAACTTGCATCACTCGCCTGTTTTGTTGATAGTCAAATTTTATGAGTTTTTTGATTATCCTACCGTAAAATCAAATTTGTTTAATTAGGCTCGTTGTGATTTTGGCATGTTAGATAATGTTTTCAGTGAATTTGATTGGGATGCTATGTTTGGTGGGAGTGAAGTGGATGGCTGCTTTAAAATTTTCAAAAGCTCCATAACGGAAGTGTGCTCTAAAGTTGTGCCTGTTTACTCGCGGAAAAAATATCAGCTTCCGTGGCACTCGACTAAGCTCAAGCATTTAAAAAATTTGAGGAACAAGTACTTTAAGAGGTACAAGTCATCCAATAATCGGCATTTTTATGATTTGTATACTTCTTATAAGTATAAATTCTCCTTGTTAAATAAGGACTTATATAATAACTACATTCGTAATTTTGAATTAAATATCAAAGAAAACCCAAAGAATTTTTGGAATTAAATTCAGTCTAGGAAAAATATGTGTAGCATTCCCAAAAATATTTTCTATAATGGTGTCACTGCATCCTCCGTGAGTGAAGCATCTAACTTATTCGTTGACTTCTTCTCATCTAATTTTGCGACTGATGATGGTGTTCTTGATGAAGATTTGAATAACATTCGTCGAAACCACTCTAATAACTTATTTTCAATTTTTGATTTTGGATCACTCACTCTCACGGAGGCTGACGTTATAGAAGGCATAAACAAAATTAAAAATTCCTCACAGACTGATGTGGATGGTCTTTCAGTCAATCTGCTGAAAAATTGTGCATCTTTAGTGACACCGCTCACTTTAATATATAATAGGTCTCTATCTGCAGGTACCTTCATAAATGATTGGAAACGTACTACTATAACCCCAGTGTTTAAAAGTGGCAGTAAAAGCGATATTACGAATTATAGGCCAATTTCAAAGCTATCTTCGGTCTCCAAACTATTCGAATGCATTATAAAAAATAAGCTGCATTTTATTGTGAAGCATTTGATTAGTCCTAACCAACATGGGTTTGTGGCGGCCAGATCGACGTTAACTAATCTCTCAGTTTTTACAGAGGGTTGCTTTGCGTCTTTCCGACGTGGCTATCAGGTCGATGTGATTTACACCGATTTCTCCAAAGCATTCGATAAAATTTCCCACAAAATATTGGTTGTAAAACTAGCCAATTTTGGTTTCCATTCTGTTTTTTGAAATTGATCAAGTCGTACTTGGAAAATAGGAATTCTAGTGTTGTTATAGATGGTCTCTCATCTAAACCATTTATTGCAACCTCTGGAGTTCCTCAGGGTAGTATATTGGGCCCATTGTTTTTCATTCTTTTTATCAATGATGTATCGTGTTGTTTCTCTTCAGCTCGTTTTCTTCTTTACGCGGACGACCTGAAAGTATACTCTGAGGTTAGATGTCACAGCGACTCGGTCAGTCTTCAATCAGAACTCAACAAGCTCTATAATTGGTGTGCCGTGAATCATCTCTTCCTTACCATCAATAAATGCCACAAAGCCACGTTCTCTAAAATGCCTAAACCCCTGTCCACTTCTTACCATTTAGCTAATTCCGTTCTCAAATCAGTTGATGTGTTTAAAGACTTGGGAGTGTTTTTTGATTCCAAGTTTAATTTTAATGCGCATATAAATTATACCATCTCAAACTCTCTCGCAATGCTAGCTTTGGTTAGACGACATTCTTCTCAATTTTCTGACCCGTGCACACTTAAGACTTTGTTCACTGCACCTCTCTGAAGTTGGCAGGACAACTTTTTCTCAAAGCAAAAATTCCTATCGGATAATTTGCCGTTTCCGTGGAAGTTAGCAGGGCACCTTCTGAAAACCTATTAAGGAAACCAGCTAAACCCAAACTAACTATCTGATAATTTGCCGTTAATTATCCGTAAATTATCCGTGAAAAGAATAATTTTGCCGCGGACATATTTTAAAAAATATCTGAAAACCAATTAAGGAAACCAGCTACTTCCACGGAAGTTAGCAGGGCACGCGATATTTTTTGATTATGTCCGCGGCAAAATTATTATTTTCACGGATAAACAACGGATAATTT
>NW_023469201.1:0-5515 GCF_013731165.1 Rhagoletis pomonella | reverse complement strand
ACACGTGTAAAGGAAAAATTATTATATGTTGGATACGAACAAAATGGCGGAAGTGATCAACACAGCAGGGCTAGATGATATACCTAAGGAGCAACTAGTATCCATCGCACAGGAATTGGGAATCGAGTGCGCGGGTACCGCCCGAGAAATACGCAAGCGCATAACGGCGCTGGCGGCCAAGGCGCACACCGACCCAAAGATCCATGCCAAATTCCAGGCGATGGGAATCACCAACAGAGAAAACGAGGCTGCCTCGGAAGGCGAGGATGAGCAGAAAACACCAGTGCCACCGGATGAACGTGGGGAGAGTACGACTTAGTTCATGGAAAACACAACACAGAGCCAGTTGGCGGTACCATCATACCAGCACCCGCTGCCACCACACCAGCACTAGCCCTCAATGCACCAGCACCCGCCGACAACAACCGTCGGGCCGAACGCAGGTACAGCCAACCCTGCAAACCAAGCACCGACCCACACGTTTGCACCTATCATCGACCAGGTAATGAAGTGGTCAGTAAAATATGACGGTGGGCGAGACCCGCTAGTGTTTGTAGAGCGATTGGAGGAACTGGCCGAGGTGTATGCCTTGAACGTGGACCTCCTGCCAAAAACCATGCCCGAGTTGCTGTGCGGCACCGCTCTTCACTGGTACCGCAACAACAACGAACACTGGAGTAGCTGGATAACCTTCAAGCGCAAATTCCTACGCTTCTTCCTGCCAACTCGTTATCTCGAACGCCTCGAAGACGATATACGGCAGAGAAGTCAGCACCCACGGGAGAAATATAAGGAGTACGTAATCGCGATACAGAACCTGATGCGACATGCCGGGTATAGCAGCGAGTTGCGTTTGGAAAGAATTTTCCGCAACAGCCACCCCGATTACTTGTTATACATTCGGCGGCGAGATTTCACCACTCTATCTGAACTACTCACGCTCGCGGAGGAGTACGAGTGTATCCACGAAGGCCATAGACGGACGACGGAGACATCACGCCGGGAGGTGGCAAGGTATGTCACCGGCGACAACCCAGTGAGGACCACCACTCAACCAGATGAATCATCTTATCGCACCTCACTGGTGCGGACGACACAACACCACCCGCCAGTTACACCACACCGCTCAGCGACAGACACACAGCGTCGTGACCTATCCAGAAACCAGAGCTTCGACCCCAACAACGTATGCAGGAGATGTGGGCAGGAAGGATATTATGCCAGGCGATGCCGCAACGCACCGAAGATATTCTGTTGGGAGTGCGGTCGGGCCAATGTCCGCACGATCGAATGCTGTCGCCGGCGTCAGGGAAACGGCGGAGGGGCTCCACCAAGGACAAGGCGCGGTGAGCCCACCGAACCCAGCGCCGAGATACCCATAACCATGCGTCAGGATCACGGTCGACTGTACGCCCTAGTCCACTTGGGTGGGGAGCTAGTCGAGGCCGTCATCGATACCGGTGCCTCGAAGTGTTTCATATCCACCACCTTAGCGGAGTACATGGCAACCGTAGGAAGCGGAGAGAGGATAACGGTAGCCCTCGAGATACACATGGCCGACGGAACCAGTAGCAATACTTTCGAGGCCATGAGGATCGAGGTTCGTCTCGGACAAGCGATGCACCACGCAGTGCTATACATCATGCCAGGCGCAATAGACGACCTCATACTCGGCCTAGACACATTGGGAAGCATGGGAGCTGTAGTATCCTGTGGCGGTCAACAAGTTGTACTCACCGAACCGACTACGCAGCCGGCACCATCCGCTACCTCACAAACCACGGAGGATAACACCTCACTCGCAGTAAGTAATACCATCCCGCCGAGGACGGCTAAGAGGAATCATCGAAGGAAGGGCAGATCCAGGAGCGAGAAGGTCAATAGAGTCGACCATGATGAACCCAGTGGAAGCGTCGATAAGCGCACCTCCGCGGAGATGCCACACAGTAACCATACAGGCGAGGCAACACGAATACGCGACTTCCTAGCGGAAGAGCTACAGAAGTTTGAAACCATGAGCGGAGTGGCCAACGTGGCGGAGCACAGGATCATCATGACCGATGACCGCCCAATTAAGCAGCGGTACTTTCCGCGCAACCCAGCGACGCAGGCCATCATCAACGCAGAGATCGACGAGCTCCTCTCCAAAGGGTGCATCGAACCCTCCTGTAGCCCGCATAGCGCGCCCATCGTGTTGGCGCGGAAGAAAAATGGTAAGTGGAGGTTGTGCGTGCAACTAAATGCCCGATCAGTACCCGACGCATACCCCTTACCCAGAATACAACAGATACTGGACAAGTTACGGCGGGCTAAGTACATCAGCAGCCTAGACCTCAAAAACGGCTACTGGCAGATATCCCTGGAACCGAACAGTCGCCCGTACACCGCCTTCACCGTGCCGGGGCGCGGACTATTTCAATGGCGCGTCATGGCGTTCGGCCTACACTCCGCACCAGCAACATTTCAAAGAGCACTCGACCAGGTCATCGGCCCAGAAATGGAACCCCACGCTTTCGCCTACCTAGACGACATCATCGTCATAGGCTCTACCTTCGAGGAGCATGTACAAAACCTACGGGAAGTACTATCACGACTACAACGCGCGAATCTCCGCATCAACCCCGAGAAGTGCGACTTCTTCAAGAAGGAACTCCGATACTTGGGTCATGTGGTAAGTGAAAAGGGAATCCACACCGATCCCGAGAAGGTGGCCGCGATCCGAGAATTAAAACCACCGTCTAACGTGAAGGAAGTACGCCAATACCTCGGGATAGCATCGTGGTACCGTCGCTTCGTGCCCGATTTCGCCACGTTAAGCCAACCACTAACTGCACTCCTGAAAAAGGGTAAGCATTGGAAGTGGGGAGTCGAGCAACAAGAGGCCTTCGACACCCTCAAGCGGAAACTCACCGAGGCCCCCGTACTCGCCTGTCCGGATTTTAAAGAGAATTCGCTCTACAGACGGACGCTAGTAACCTTGGCTTGGGAGCGGTATTGACACAAGAATTAGAAGGAGCGAACGCGTAATATCTTATGCCAGCAGGAAATTGAGCAAAGCGGAGGTCAACTACTCGCCCACAGAGAAGGAGTGTCTTGCCATTGTTTGGGGAATCCGGAAGATGAGGCCCTACCTAGAGGGATACAGGTTCAAGGTGATCACCGACCACATGTCGTTGAAGTGGCTGAACTCTATCGAGAGCCCTTCCGGCCGTATAGCGAGGTGGGCCCTAGAACTACAACAGCATACATTCGATATAGAATATCGAAAAGGTAAGCTCAACCTAGTCGCGGAGGCACTATCACGGCAACCACTGGAGACCCTTCGGAAAGCGATAACGACGGAACCACAATGCAAGTGGTGGCATAAGCGCGTGGGCGAAGTGCGCGCAAACCCGGAGAAATACGCTGACTATATGGTGCAGGACGGACAACTCTACCGCCATATCCCATGCCGAAGCCAGGATGAGGAAACAGTCCCCTGGAAGTTATGTGTACCAACCCCCCTTCGCCAGCGAGTACTACAGCAGAACCACGATGTACCCAGCGCCGGCCACATGGGCATCCGACGGACAGTGGCACGGATCGCCAACCGATACTATTGGCCAGGTATGTTCCGTGACATCAGCCGCTACGTGCGCCAGTGTGATTCCTGCCAAAAATACAAGGAAGGACAACAGAAACCCGCGGGAAAAATGCTTTCACAGGTGGCTGCGGAGCCCTTCGCGACGGTCTGCACAGACTTCGTCGGACCCCTACCGCGATCTACACATGACAACACCATGCTATTGGTATTCTTCGACCGCTTCAGCAAATGGGTGGAGCTAGTCCCAATGAGACGCGCCACGGCAGAAGGACTGCGCCGTGCATTCAGAGAACGACTGCTAGCTAGATTTGGCGTTCCGAAGATACTCATCTCGGACAACGGTGTCCAGTTCACCAGCACGCTGTGGCAACGCTACCTCCAAGAGATGGGAATACGACAACAGTTTACCGCGCCATACACCCCCCAGGAGAATCCAACGGAACGCGCTAACCAAACGGTCAAGCGAATAATAGCTCAGCTCACCAGATCGCAACACCAGCGATGGGATGACCTCCTCCCCGAAATTGAGCTAGCCATCAATACCAGCGTCACCGCCTCTACGGGGTACAGCCCAGCTTTTCTCGTCCAAGGGCGTGAGCCACGACTACCTGGAGTACTCT
Source organism: Rhagoletis pomonella (assembly GCF_013731165.1). Lineage (NCBI taxonomy): Eukaryota > Metazoa > Arthropoda > Insecta > Diptera > Tephritidae > Rhagoletis > Rhagoletis pomonella. Next base: position 1,312 of record NW_023469201.1, on the reverse strand, counting down.
TTGACGAGGTCAACATCGGAACAGGCACTGTTCGCCCTACTGCCGAGGAGAAGTCCAGTAGGATGCAGGAGGCATTCAGGATTGTCCGGCAAAATATGGAGAGAGCGGCGACGGATCAGGCCCGCCACTACAACCTCAGACGGCGAAAATGGACTCCTAGGGTTGGCGAACTAGTTCTCGCCAAGGAACACCATCTATCCAAGGCCGCGGACGGATTCGCAGCGAAATTGGCCCCCAAATATGACGGCCCCTACAAAATCCTGAGGTACATATCACCGGTGATCGTCCAGTTACGCAAAACCGATGGGGGAAGGAAAAGACGGCCAATATCGCGGAATTAAAAACATACCAAACCAGCGAGGCCATACAAGAGCAAGGAGACAATTAAATAAAAAAAGAAACAAAAAAAAATGGAACGGCGACCAACCAAACCATAGAATTAATTAACCAACTTTAATTTGATACATCATTACAAGCGCCACTCAACCGCGAACCACCGGAGAGCGAACATCAGAGTTTCGGAAGCTACCAGAGGAAAAAAATAAATAAAATAAAAAATTAACAGAACATCAAAATGGAAGTCAACAACAAGTGGGCGAACAGCGTCAAACGCATACGCGAACGCATAGAGGAGGAGGAAGCGAAACGTCCTCGCACCCAGGTACTGGGGTCACAGCCCACTACCGGCATACGAAACGCCGCGACGGCACGCGCCGACGCAGCCGACGCCGCCGCGCGACACACGCAGCTTACGGACAGCACCACCGCGCGCCGCGCCGCAGCCATAAGGGCAGTCAACGCCCACGCCGCAGTCGGGACGACAGGCGTCGCCACCATCCACGACGCCGCAGCGCACATGACTAATGTGCAAACTAGACAGCGGATATCCGCTGCCCCTACTGCAGTCGCTGCACCCAGCAGCGTCAGTAGCACGCCCTCCTACGTCACCAAGCCAGGATCCGCCGTACATACCGGCGTCAGCACTACGCGCGCCCTCACGGCGCCGACGGCCGCTACACACTCGACCATCACGCACACAACCGCCGCACATCACCACATCCACAATCGGAGCCAAAACAGCAGCAACCAGAGATGCCTCCAGAAGGGATCGAGGTCATGGCTAGTGATGTCGACGGGCCGGTGTTAGACCAATATCCGGAAATTGCCGAGAGAATCCGCAGCGTCTTCGGGAGGATCGACCAGGGAACGTGCTGGGCACGCCAGAGGCTCCGCACAGAGAACTACACGGTCACCGTGTATAGAGGGAAAGCGCGCATACGGCCAAGGGTGAAGGAGCATTGAACCTCCGAAG
>NW_023469200.1:0-5515 GCF_013731165.1 Rhagoletis pomonella | reverse complement strand
ACTACGTAAGTTATAAGCGATCAAATAAAAATACCCAGGTTGCGCAATTTCAACGTATACCTCAAAACGTATGTATGGTACAGGGATGGAAAATGAATTTTCCAAATTGTACTTAATATGACAAGAAGATTGTACTTAAAAGCGGACAAATGTACCTAAAAAAAGAAGACACTTTTATATGTACATATGTATGTATATACAGCCTTTATTGAAAGAAAAACACATTGCAAGTGCTAAAGCGTACATATATATATACAGTTATTTGTACTATTCCATTTTTGTACTTTGTATTGCATAGTTTTGTAAACATAAAATTAAATAACTTAGATAAAATACGTTATTTTACGCTATGCGTTTTATATATGTACCTTAGGATGGTCCAAAAAAATTTAAAGTCGGAATTTTAATGCTCTCACCCCAAGGATTGTTCTATACCGAAAAAATATGCTCCTGCTTTTTATATTGAAATCAAAAAATATTTTGAGGTAGCTTAAAGCGCTCAAAGTTCTTCACATATATTATATTAGGGAAACAACAGTTTTTCGTAGCAATGATAGCAAATATATATATATTTTTAGATCTGTAACCTCTGTTTCTCTTCAGGAGACGTCAAAAAATACTACCGGATTGTTTATATATTTTTTAATATTAACGATTCTTTATGGGTCCCCTATGGTGGAATCTATAAATAATAGTTAATATTAAAAAAAGATTAAATTAATAATTCGGTATTATTTTTCGAAGTCTCCTGAACGGAAACAGAGGTTACTGATCTAAAAATATATATGTATTTTCTATCATTGCTACGAAAAATTGTTTTTCCCAATATAATATACGTGTAAAACTTTGAGCGCTTTGAGCGACCTCAAAATATTTTTTGATTTCAATATAAAAAGCTGGTGCATATTTTTTTTCGGTATAGAACTTAGTCAATTAATTCATTTTCATTAAGGTTTTTATTTTGAAGACGGTAGCCGAGTAAAGTCTCCACTTTCAAATCAAAACAAGAACTTTCATTGCATCTAATTAAGTCCTTTGTTTGTATTAATGCGGCACATGTGCCTAGCGCCAGTTTATTTCTACACTTTGTTTTAACTAGGTTCTGAATTGAAAAAATTCTCTCAATACAAGCAGAGGAGTGTGGTAAAGCAAGCAAACCCTGAACAACGCGAAATATATTTGAAAATACTGGCTGATTTAGTTCATTTTTTATTCTGCCGACTTCAGTCCAAAATTCAGATACAGGAAGGTTTTCGATTTTTTTAATTTCTGCATAATCGGCCAATGCTCGATACTCGGTGTTAATTTGTTCAGCTTTTTATACCTTTCATGAGCATGAAATGGTATTATAACTTTGGTCCGATGTTTGTAAGTACCAGAACAAAAAGAGATAGACCCATCAAAATGTATACTTATATGATCAGAACGTCGAGCTGAGTTGATTTATCCATGTCCGTCTGTCCGTCTGTCCGTCTGTCTGTCTGTTTGTATGCAATCTAGTCTCTCAGTTTTCGAGATATCCGGATCAAATTTGGTAGGTGGGTGTATTTTTATAATGTATTAATCATTTGTCGGAACCGGAAGAATCGGACCACTATAACATATAGCTCCCATACAACTGATTGTTCAGATATGAGATTTTTCGTTATAACTTCTCCATTTACGCAGCTACGAACATGAAATTTCGCAGCACTTGCACCCATTATCAACAGAATGCTTACAGTGAAAATTACAAAGATCGGGTCACTATAACCTATAGCTCCCATACAACTGATTGTTCAGATATGGGATTTTTCGTTGTAACTTCTCCATTTATGCAGCTACGAACATGAAATTTTGCAGTACTTGCACCCATTATCAACAGAATACTTACAGTGAAAATTACAAAGATCGGGTCACTATAACCTATAGACCCCATACAACTGATTGTTCAGATATAAAATTTTTCGTTATAACTCCTCCATTTATATCGCTAGGAACATGAAATTCCGCACTGTTTTCAATAGTTATCAACAGAAAACTTACAGTGAAAATTAAAAAGATCGGGTAACTATAACCTATAGCTCCCATACAACTGATTGTTCAGATATGAGATTTTTCGTTATAATTCATCCATTTATGTAGCTAGGACCATGAAATTTCGCGCTGTTTTCAGTCATTATCAACAGAAGACTTACAGTGAAAATAACAAAGGTCGGGTCACTATAACCTGCAGACCCCATACAACTGATTGTTCAGATATGAGGTCTTTTATCATAACTCCTCCATTTATGCAGCTAGGAACATGAAATTTCGCACCACTTTCACTCATTATTTACAGAATACTTACAGTGAAAATAACAAGGATCGGATGACTACAACATATATCTTCCATACATCTGATCAGATATGGGATTTTACGGTAAAACTCCTTTATTTGAATAGCTAAAACCGATAAATTTCGTAAGATATTTTATAAATAATAATACAAAGTCTACTGAGAAAATCATCAAAATCTATGCTGTATAAGCTTTATCTCCTATAGCACTGATTGTTCAGATACCAGTTTTTGCCATATATCTCCTTTATGTAGGAAACTAAACCCAATAAATTGTGTTACCGGTTTACATACCGATCACATAGCAGTGAAAATCACTTAGATTGGTGCCATATAAAGTATATCTTCCATACCTCTGATTGTTTAGATGCGATTTTTTATATAAGTATGTAACTCCTCTATCGATGTATGCAGATGTATTCAAAAGCAGTAATCTGTCAAAGTAAAATTTGCAGATGTTCATGAAAGGTATGAAGCCTTCGGCATAGCCGAAGACAGCGCTGCTCTTACTTGTTTTAATTCAGTTTCGGGAAACAATTTTAAAATCAGTGGTAAAATGCTATTAATATTACCAGATAGTGCTTCCTTCGGCGCAATTGACGGTAAGAGTTTTAAAATTTCATTATTAAAATCTATTCTTTTTCTTAAATCATCGCAAAATTTAATATAAAATTTCAAAATGTTATTTTTAAATTGAAAAATTTCCGATGCTGTTAGGTTTTGGTCAGTGTAAAACAGCTCAGTTTCCGTTCCACAAAAAATGTTTTCAATAGGTATGTGGTTGGCTAAATTCAATGAATATATTGAATTGGTACAAATATTTTCTTTCGCTATAAAATTTCGGCATATTTGATTAAAAAGAAATGTCAAGCGGGGATATAAAACATGAATGTGTGACTCTTCCGCTTGCATTTCTATGTTAACAGTGTTTATAACTTTAAGAACGTACGACAAGAAATAGAAGTAGAGTTTTATATTAGAATCTGAAAGGGTACTTGCAATAAACTTATTACTTTCATTGCCAAATCCTGCTTCGAAATTGCATAAACCGAAGTAGTATTGTAAAGTACTCCACTGCTCCAATATCCGTTCAACTACAATCTGAAATCATAATGTAATACTTCAAATAAAAAAATGTATTGAACAACTATTATTAAAAATAAAATTTACCTGCCGCGAAAGCCATCGTGTTGAACTAAATCGCAAAATCTTATGAACCGCACTTCCAAAATCTTCTTGAAATTTTTCAAACTCTATTTTTCTACTAGCGCTATGACAGAAGTGGTGATTTATAGAGCGAATTAACTTTTCTATTTCTTGTGGAAGAACTGATGCAGCTGCCTCGGACGATAGATTAAGGTTGTGGCATACATCGCCAATAACAAAGATTTTAGGGCAAATTTCTTTTAATTTTGCTTGGACGCCATTTCGTTTGCCCATCATGACACCGCAATTATCTGCCGTAAATCCCAATAGATTGCTCAACGGAATATCATGATCATTCAAAACTTTTAAAAGCGCATTGAAAATTCCGGCGGAAGAAGAATCAGACACTTGAACAAAGTCCAAAAATCTATCTCTACATTTGTTCGTAAAAACTCTAATTATAACTGCTAAGTTTTTGTCCATGGAAATGTCAGTGCTTTCATCAATGATCACGGAGTAATATTGTTGTTTTGTTATTTCAGAAATTTGTCTGCAGTTTTCAGGACCAGTGACTGACTTTATAATATTTTGACCCTTATGTCTATTTATGCTCAGGTTTGAAATTATGCGTGAATCTTTTACCGTTTTAATACATTTTGCCAAATGGTCCAAAGCAGTAAATGGCAAATTGTGCTCAGCAACGAACATACACAAACGAATCTCCATTGCCTTTGCTGAGCGACTTAATTCCATTTCCTCGCTATTCGGCTTAGTAAAACTCGAAATTTTTAAGGTTGCTTTAGCAATATTAGCATTTTTTTTATGGAGGTCTGAATTTGCATGCCGATCGATGTGAAACATATTGCCGTAAATTGGAACACCGCATATCATGCACCTCTTACCTTGCTTTGCGGTAGAGTCTTCTTGGAGCCAATTGTACTTGGATGCCCACTCCCTCTTAAATTTGATCTCATACTTTTTCTTTTTCGCCACGGAAACTACGTTGCTTTCTTCGTTATTGCTTAAATATGAGAAAAATGCTACCGGTAAATTTTTTTGCGCTAGTTGAACTTTGTCACACTTACTTCTCATCATTGCCTGCAGCTGCATTTTCACGTTTCTTGCGAACAATCCAACTGAAAATAGTATAAACTTCGTCAAAATGAAATAGTTTGTATTAAAAAAACGGTTTGAAACTTACTTATCCATTGCAGTTTCTCTAATTTGTCGGCTTTCATTAATTATTCATTCAAATTGCGCGCACATAAAAGCTAGTTACTTCTTCGTTTCACATATCTCGTTCACAATGACATGCTATTAAATGTTTCATTCCCAATGGCACACTATCAAAAAGTTCTATGTTTTAATATGTTTAACCAAAATCCACTTGGCAAAAGAAAATCGGCATACAAATTTCCTTGACAAATAATTTGGCCAAACTTAAAATGTACTTAAAATGGAAGCAATGTACCGAATGTACTTTCATGTTGAAAAAGAGCCGAAAAAAGTACAATTGTACCTACTTTTCCATCACTGGTATGGTATAAAGAAGAGTGAAATATCTAGCTATGCTCTGTTTCTATTGAGTTAAAAGTTCAATTTATGAATGAAATTACCCATATTTTTAACTTTTTTTTTAAATTTATTTATGTTTATACTATATTCTAACAATCTTTATCTTAATTTGATTTTACTATGTTGTCGAAATAATTATGTGTTCTACTTTGACGCTTATTCAGTTTAGGATCGGTTTCTCTTATGAGAAACCAGCAGTAATCACCCATCATTGCGACGTCCCAGAATCCTTGATATCGATTCTCAATTAATTTCATTTGCTGATGAAACCTTTCGCCATGTTCATCACTTTCGTATTAAAAGTACTATTTGATTTATTTAAAGAAAAAGTGTTATCATTGTTATGGTGTTATTCGTTTATCCGGATAATATCTCACTTGCACTTTATACCTTTAATATATGTATGTATGTATAGGTACATACATTGAAGTTGCGCAACCTGGGTATTTTTATTTGATCGCTTATAACTTACGTAGT